>NW_017178760.1:0-659 GCF_001652005.2 Ceratina calcarata
TTTTGTTGAATCTATATTTTATTATAAGTGAAATCAAAATTTTGCCATTCAACATAAAAATTCAAGATGTAATAACGATTTTAATAGCCTCGTAAAATTTTAGTGTTTTAGTGTAATAAAATAGGAAGTTTTAATGCGCTGTGATTGTTTTTATTTAAGGGCTCATACAACCTCACCTGGTTGCCCGGTAATGAAATGAATTTATTAATGTTTCGCAGCAGATTTGATTCATTTATAGAAGAATTATTGAAAACATACGAAATATTATAAGATTACTACAATGCAACGTTATTTTTTTTCGTAAATATTCGCAATGTACTGACTATAATGAGTGATTGCCTATTTCTAAGATTCTCATGAAAGGTAATTGTAGTTTGAAAACAGGGAAGAAATTTAGTTATTTATGATTTGACTACGGATGTTTAAACAAAATAAAACATTTATGGTATCAGGTTAAGGATGTATTGGCTATACATTCAATCCCAAAAGTTTATGCACTTTAGAATCGCATTTTTTAAAAAGAAATCAGACGTCGTAAGAACCTTGCTAATAATAAACAACAAAAAAAAATTTTCGATTTTTCCGAGATTTTTCCAAGGGGTACCCCTTCAATTTCTTCCAAATTTTCGTTTTTTGCCAATAACTCCCAAACCGTTCAA
>NW_017178761.1:0-660 GCF_001652005.2 Ceratina calcarata
CATTTTTCGTTTTATTCGCGGGAGGCGCGACACGTTTTGACGATGAAGCTTCAATAACGGATTTATTCGCGTCGACATGATCCGAATCCTTGTCCAGAATGTTCGCAAGCACCGAGAAACGATTCGAGGTTTTGATCGTGGCAGCGGCATCCATATTGACTATGGATGTAATGCGCGGAACGGCACGTGGCACGCGGGCCACGTCATGGTCCGCCATTTTGTGATCGCGTAAATTCGCGTTCGCAATAACGGTATTATTATTCACTGAATTTTCACCAACGTTGAAATGCGAGTCGATACGCTCGGATCGACTAGAGACATCCATCTCAGGTATGCAGTAATTACTCGCGTCACTGAATCCGGCTTGCCTTTCGGCCGAGACGTTAATTAATCGCGGCACTTTTGAACGCACATCCGAACTATCCGAATNGAAAGAAATAATGCTTGTATTTAAACCAACACTCACCGTTCCGTCCTCGGATCCGCAGCGGGAAATCGGCGGCGCCGGACTGACTCCTCTCGCCCCCTGAGACAATGCCGAGTCGCTTAGATAACCCTTTTCGGGTGAAGCGATCGATTTCGCAAATTGAGCCTCGCTTATAGGGTGCCCCGATTTTTCCTCGGGACTAATGGAAAGAGTACTGCTTCCCTGAACAGCTT
>NW_017178762.1:0-660 GCF_001652005.2 Ceratina calcarata
GGAAGGCGCGAGCTAATTTCGGCACGTCTGTATTACGTAACGACTCGTAACGGACCCATCACAACTATAATACTTTCAAAACGATAAAACTTCTCGCACGTGGTCTGTTCATCGATTATATTAATCGTGAACGCAAGCGAAAACGCGAGTGAACAACGGCACGTCTATCTTCTTTAAAGATTCATAACGGACTCATGCCGGTCTGTCGCCGACCGGCAGTTTCTTCGTTCTTCATACTGNAAACATTCACCGCCGCAATCAGCAATGGAGTTGCTGATTATGTATCGTGGGCTACATCGTCTGTCATGACAGGTAGCAGCGCGAGCTTAACAATCGGGCGTGTCAAAGTCGTGGTCGCCGTTCTCAAAGTTACCACCCTCGTTCTGCCATCCTTCCCTGGGTGTAATTCCAAGACGCGGGCTAATAGCCATTTCCCAGGAGGCAGTCTCTCATCTGTAAGCAAGACTATTGAGTTTACCTTGATGTCGTTGGCTGGGTGATGCCACTTTGACACGACTCGAAGCCGCTGTAAGTACTGCGTGGACCAGAGTTTCTAGAACTGCTGCAATCGCTGCTGGATGAACTGCCTTCGAGTGAGCCTTGATGTCGAGACGTCTAGCAGCGTGGCCTCAGGTGCTGCGTTCAGCGCAGACCCGATTA
>NW_017178763.1:0-659 GCF_001652005.2 Ceratina calcarata
TCTTATATCGATAATTCGAAAATTCAAAGGACACGAGGCCATAGGCGAGAGGAGGTGAATGTAGCGATAACGTGAGATTCGATATGACGAGCTATCCGTACGCGTCCACATTTCCGGCAAAAGGTTTCTAACGATTTCATTCGCAAGTCTGTAATAAGCGTTTAGTTGATGTGAGCGAGCGAGTTTCGCGTGTAGTATGTGGGTGTTGTGCGCGTATGTATGTGTCCGCTTGTCTGCATGTGAATATTATTCAGTTTCAGTGCGTTCGCAAGTACTGTATGCGAGGGTTACTCTCCGTGTGATCGACTGTAATTTTATATAATATTTGTAAGGCAAATGAAATATTATGTACAGCATACCTGACAGTAAATAATAAGTATCTACCTTATACCTAATTTGGAGTTCAATAGAAGTACAATCCCTCTAAATGTCTTCTTTTCATTTTTAATATTCTGCTTAAAGGAGCAAAGGACATTTGAAATAATGCTTTCCAACATTGAGTTTAAATCATTTATTTCAAGAAAGCTTTATTTAGTCGTACTTTGAGAAATTAAATGAAACAGTGTGTAGGAACGTATATAATTTTCCTCCAAAGTTAAATTGCTTTTTAATGTATGCGGTTGGCAGTAGCAGTGTTAAATAACTCAAAGGGTTCGAAA
>NW_017178764.1:0-659 GCF_001652005.2 Ceratina calcarata
AATATACGTACAGAAATCATTGAATGGGTAAGTAAGAATCGATGAAGAGTCAATTATAATGATCTCGAAATGTGTTATAGAAGCTATAAAATTTTCAATTTCGAATTATTTTTAATCAGTACATTTGCTTAAGGCTCGATACTGTTCTGACAAAATCAGTAAATATGATCTCTCTAGCGTGCATTTGATAAATTGCTCCGATAATTTTAGCTGCAGGAAACAGATATGCGTAATAATCGCGTACCGTCAAAACTGCGATGTGTCATACTAAAAAATCTGATTACGATCCAGAAACGAGCTGCTGTTAAAAGTGAGAACGAACCGTTGTGAATTTCTCGTGCGAGCGGAACGAACGCAGTCAGAAAAGACTTGCCTTACATGAGTAGACTGCGAATTCGATGCGTTTGTAAAAATACCGAATGTATAGAAAACAGAAACGAGAGTATAAAGCTATATTAAATAACGGAGTGAGTTCAGACTGATTTTTACTGGACCGTCATAAATGTTTTATTTCGCGTAAAAAACCGCAGTCCATTTATGAGAAAGCTACTATTATTCGTGGCGATTCTTCAATTTTTTAATCCGGCGGAATCGGTGAACGGTGTGATATGGGATAAAAAAATCGAAGATTTCGTGCCGATCTTCAGCGTCTCGGCATT
>NW_017178765.1:0-659 GCF_001652005.2 Ceratina calcarata
TCTGAAAAAATTCTCACATGTTCGTGGGACGGTACTCGATATTAGAGAATTTTTTCAGATCTTTTCGTTGCGTAATTTGGTCGTGAAAAATAAAAATGCCAAAAATGCATAAAGAAATGCTGAGTTCTTATAGAAATTGTCACGATTCGACATCATTTATATTGTTATGGTAGACGTGCCTCAAGCCAACTACTGTACCCTATTTTTTCCAGATGTTTCGGTAAAATGCGCCATAGTTAAAAAAATCGAAAACCGATTTTTTCGCGCGATAAAGTCCCTTATGATTCGAATTTTTACATTTCCTTCCCTCAGTAGTCGTATTTCTTTTTGCTAAACACTTTTGTACACAATAACATTAAGTATCAATTGAAATGGACTGAATTGGAAGTGTGTCTGTTATGTTCTGTTGCAGCCATGAGGTTGTCAAGTCGTCGATTTGTTGGGTCGAGTAAGTAGCTGGTTGCTGTAACGCTACTCTTTTTTAACAGTGGTCTAATCTGCAGTCAAGCTCTTATTTTTTCTTTAAATATTCGCGGTTCTTAATGGATGGACGGTAACTGAGGCATATTAGGATACATTTTGTATAACATTTTTAAATAAACTCTGTTCGCAGACTCTCCGCTTCGATATTTTTAGACTTGGTGAAAGTAAAAGAGCAA
>NW_017178766.1:0-6641 GCF_001652005.2 Ceratina calcarata
GCTATATTTGTTTTTGTAGAATAGTCAGGGACACTGAGAAGAAGCTTGATCGATCCGGAAGTGGATTAAAAAATCGTATTCTCTGCCGACGGACGCGGTTGATGAAATTTTCGGCACCGGTTGACGCGTGCAACATGGCGAACAAAGTTTGCTTAGCGCGCTGGCAGCGTTAATTCGGTTAGCCCGGCTGTTTTTCCCGGCTGCGGCGGCTGAAAAGACGTCCCGGGGCGATACGCGAATTTTAAACCAACCACCCCGTTCCGCGAAACAACCCTCTGACCTCTGCCCACCTCCCTCGTTCCCCGAAACCCCCCCTTCTTTCCGCGGACTAGAAAAATTCAATTCCCCACGCTCAATGCCGACTTTAATACGAATTTCATAATCAACGCGTTTTAAGCGTTCTCCGCGCGCTCTCTTGGGGGGGTTGAAAAAAAAATGACGCCCGGTTTTAATAACTGCCCGTTTTAATCATTTTTCAATCTACGCCCAGCCCACTCTCGTCTCCTCTCCTTTTGTGGATTCATCTGTTGCGAGGATTGCGTCTCTCACTGTTTTTTTCCAGGCATGATTGCTTGTTTCTTTATTTTCACCGCTGCTCGCTTTGAGGCNGTATAGTGTTTTTCGTTTTCGTAAATATCGTAGCCTAATTCATAGTCTTCTAAATTATTACAAAAGTATATTTCACATTTTTATTAAAATTGTATAAAAAAAGAAATAATACAAAACATGTATCTGTTCTATCGTGCGAAATCTTATATTAAGAACTAGATTCCCTAAATGACAGCGTTTCACTTTCGCAGATTTAATGAATTATTATTAACCGATCGAGTCCTTTATTGAACCAACGTAGCCACGGCTCTGGTGACTGTAATTCATTGCCAACTATTACCTCTCATCGGCCGCCATTAATCACTCTTAATCACGCTAATTTGTTTTCTGCTGGTCATAATTCAATAGAGACCGAAAGACCTTCGATCACTATCGATCAACCATTATTGATAACGCTAACGCGACGAGGACTCCGTAACCGACTGTCATCTCGCTTGTTTAATAACACAACCACTGTGCACGCGTTCCTCTGTGTTGACTGATCACCGCAGGCCAATTATTGCTCATAATAATTTACACTGCCCGATCGGCGATTCGACATCCAATAAAATCAGCGAATAAAATGATTTGATGAAGTCGCTAAATCAAATCATGTCTCTAATCATACATTATTACCTGCAATAGTGCATTGCATATATTTAAGTTAATCACAAGATGAATTACCTGTACGATTAGACTCAACAATAAATTCTAACAGACCAAAAATCATATAAACAATTAAAAAATTGCAGTTATCATTATCATCAAAATGATTTGATGAAGTCGCTAAATCAAATCATGTCTCTAATCATACATTATTACCTGCAATAGTGCATTGCATATATTTAAGTTAATCACAAGATGAATTACCTGTACGATTAGACTCAACAATAAATTCTAACAGACCAAAAATCATATAAACAATTAAAAAATTGCAGTTATCATTATCATCAAAATGATTTGATGAAGTCGCTAAATCAAATCATGTCTCTAATCATACATTATTACCNATACTAGTTTATAAATTAATATAGAAACAGTAGAGGGGATGAAAGAATGGGAGAATAATCTGTCGAGAAGAAAAAAAAAAGAGGATCAGTCGAACGGCGATAAAGGGGTATGGCGGCTCGTCGTTCGATAGAACATTACCCCAGACACGATCTTGGGAAATGGTGGGAAATCGCGGTGGCAGATGGAAAACGTACAACCGTACACTGTCGTACGATTTTAGTGCTCCGGCCACTCCGTTCAGGATTGCAACATGCTGTTACAATCTCTCTGAAACGGACTGGAAACCCCGACCCTCCACAATTCACCCCTCTAACAATGACGTAATCTACCATTTTCATTTTTTAACTATAACTCATTCAAAGGGAAATTAATTTAATCTAATTATAAATTAATTTTTAATTTAATGTAATCATAAATTAATTTTTAATTTAATGTAATCATAAATTAATTTCTCTACTTGAACCAGCAAATCATTTTATTTGTTCATACAATAATATTAACAATTTTTGAACAATATTTGTTCATACAACAATTTCCTTTGGTAAAATGCAAAGTGAGTTTTTGAATTATTAATGAAAAACGCTGTGTAGGGCCCACGCTCAGCTACGACTCGAGCAGACACTCCATTGGCTGAGCGCGGTCTACGCGTGCTCTCATTGGTCAGTGTTTTTCGTTAATAATTCAAGAACCATGGTTCACTTTATACTTTGGCAAAGGAAATTGTAGTTCAGAAACACTTACAGACACCCTGTATATGTAAAAACACAGAAAGAGAGACTTATATATTCATATATACACATACAGCTTTAAGTAGCACTATAATTTGGACAAGATTTTAAACACAGATCTAATTATAGATAAAATATATTAAAAACTGTGTACACATTATATGTATATAATTTTTGAAGAAGACTAAATAGATTCGATTAAAATCGAAATTCAATGGAATATCGATCAGGCTATTGTCCCTAATAAAAAGAGTGAAGGGTGGGGGTTCGGTTTTCTTCACGGGGCTCGGGCTGTATCCAGTTAATTGAATCGCTTAATTAATCTTGTAGTCTTTAATTAAACGTAAGGAAAGACACTACGGGGAGCCGATAATTTTGATGAGATTCGAGAACGCGGGGGAGAGAGCAGGCGGGGTGCGAGCTGATAACGCGTTTAATGCTTGATCGCAGGGGTGTTAGAAGTTGGCCAGCCTAACACGACTCTGCATTGATTACTATAGATTCGGTTGTTAACACTTCCTGGCACAGCTTGTTTCATTCAATTTCGTCACTTTTAATTAGATTTATTTTTTAATTACGTTCGACTAGAAAAATGTTTATTTTNTTGCAAGACTGTCTCATAAATAACCAGTGAATTGTCTTCAATAGACAATCAAGAGACAGATAAAAAATAATGTTACGTTAACAATAACATTTTACATGACGAATGATTTTCAGTATTGTAAACGACGTACACTCTGCATGGGTGGAGGTATTTAAAAATGGAGATTAAATGGCACGAGTTTTACTCGTTGGACGAAAGCTGTGAAATGAACATAATAATTTATCATCAAGCCATGCAGCATCTATATGCATGAAAAATCGTAAAATAAATACCATTTCCCCTCTTCGAACGAAGTTGCAAGCGTTTTCAAAAATACATGCCCTGAGCTGGGAAATTTTAAACGGCTTTCGAGTGCATGCTTAAAATGTACTCTCTTTATCCGGATGTGAAATGTAACGAAATATCAAATAAATGGAAGAGTGCGAGGAGCAAATATTATGGAGCAGGTACTACGAAATAATTGATTCGTAAAACGAGCTTCAAATATAATGAAAATGCCTCATCTTACCAATATTTGTCCTCAGTTATTCTGACAATTATTAGTAACTAGCTGCCCCCTTCCCATCTACCTCATTCAGCATCTCTGACATTTTACGTACATGTCTGATTGTTCTCCCAATATTTGATTTCTTGGGTGACGTTTCAAATAATTTCCAGTACCTAATATTTGGTGACAGTCTATGAATCATATATACAAACATCCATTTTTATATATTATCTGTGAGTTTCATTTGATCCATTTTCCATTTTTAAATGAATTCTAATAATAATGAAAATGAATAACTTTTTTAAATTGAATTTATTGTATATTTCTATTTATTTTTTGTATATTCAAGAATTAATTACAGGCACTGTATGATTACTATTATATAACAGATATTCGACGAAACTATGATTCTGTGAAACAGATATGAATTAGATTAACATATTGGAAAACGTGGTACCTCGCAGTGATCAAAGTGTCTGTTAAACAGAGGCGCAGCCCATCGATCCAGCCCGATTCCCAGGCATCGGTTCAGCACACGTTGCCACCGTATTAACAACCTTTACATCTTCATTTATTTACCACCGTCACGCTCACGGTTTAATAAAGGTCCACGCCCGGCGAGAGTCACACTGCGTTCCATTTGCCAAATGGATTCGCAGAAATTTAATTGCCACGGAAAGTCCAGGCAAAATCAGTTCACTCGTATCCCATATCATTTTTTCTTTTCAACAAATATTCAAAAGTCTTTTTATTTAGTCTCGCTCCTATTTTGTATTAAATTAGTGATGAAGAGGTTTCAGATTGGTTCTTGTTCATATCTTCGATTTTTCATGTTCACTGCAATTTGTTTTATATACATATTTAACTAACTTGTGCAATACATACACTGAATGTATTGCATATTTGAATATTATATCAAATATTATGCCAATTTCCATAAGTACTTGCATTATAAATTTTGTTTGAGATTAGAAAGGTACTACGAACTCTGTTAATTAATTTTAGATAGTATATTATACTGAATTTGTATAACGAGTCTCCTATTCCTATTATGAATTTTTATAATGAATCCTTACTTTATGCAATTTTCTATTTTCATTACAATTTCTTTTATACAAATATTTAAATAGCCTGTGCAATTGAATGCATTGTACATTTTAATATTGTATCAAAATCTGTGCTGTTGTACATCTTTTCTGGTCCTTATATCTAGTCAGTGTGAGAAATTGGGATAATGGTCAAAGCAGGATATGAGTGGGGATGTTTGGGACAGGATGAGTAAAAATGTTTTTGGTTTCAGTTATTTATTTATTTTATTTAATTATTATTTAGGTATTCGTTATCTAGGTTTTGCATATATTTAGGGTTATTTGTTGCTNAAAAAAAAAAAAAAAAACAGCAAGAGAGAAAGAGGAAGTGTAGAAGCCGCGTAATAAGGGCCGCCATTGAAACTTTATAAAGTGAATATTATTGAGATAGCGAGGACGGGCCGGGGGTGACAGTGAGCGATGAGCTGCCGGTTTCCCCGCAACTACCACCCCGACCTCTTCCTCGACCGATTTTCTATTAAACGCCGATTTATTTATGGAATATTCAATGGGGATGGGAACATGGCCCCCGCGGGCTTTCCAAGAAAAATTCAAATCAACCCCCCTCCGTCCGACCCCTTCCAAGCCGGAATTTTCCCTCGCAGAGACAATCCCTCTTGAAGCCTTCGACTCCTCAAGATTTTCTACGTTCTATAATACTCGTGTCTTTAAAGCTCCGGCCAAATGCAATAGTGATAAGAAAAATAAGTATAGCAACTTCAAAGAATTTCAGACCAACTTTGTGAAGGCTTAAAATAATTTATTTATTAGTATTTTTATTACGATTATNAGAGAGGACACGACACCCGGAATCGGTTCGCCGAGCTTATGGAAACTTATTTCCGGCGCGACTTTCTCTCTATTAGCCTTGTCCAAGGGGTGGGAAGCCTCGCGCTTAATCCGCTTTCCCCCTTTCGACTCCGCTAATTCTTTTGTCCCACGTTTTTACTACTTGGATAATCGCACCTCCTCTTTTTTACATAATTTTCTCCTTCAATTCTTTCCACAATTTGTACTCGGGATGTACAATTTAATTCTTCGTCTATTGTATTTTAATACAGATTAAAAAGTGTTACAGCCGAAAAGGGATGATTTTTTAGTTATTTCTGAACAACAATTTCCTCTAGCAAATGCAAAGTGAAGTATAGTTTCTGAATTATTAGCGAAAAACACTGGCCAATGAGAGTACGCGTTGGCCGCGCTTAGCCAATAGCGAGCGTTTGTGGCTTCTAGTGGCTCAGCGTGGACAATACGTGCTCTCATTGGTCACTGTTTTTCGCTAACAATTAAAAAACCATAACTCAATTTGCTTTTCTCAAAAGAAAATTGTTATTCAGACACTTTTTCTGTACAATAAGCAATAATTGACTCAAACTATTAATTTGAAAAAAATATCCTGGGACAATTTCGACGAAAAAAATTGGAATTAAATATTCTAACACTTGAATGAGAAGTGATAAAAAGTTGAACGGACTGTAAATATTAAAACAGTTGTCAGGCAGGGAAATGTAACGAGCTAGCATTAACTTTGGGAAGTGTGATAGGAACTCGGATGGAACGAGCACCGAGTTTATAGGTACGTTCCGATCAGCTTGGAAACCGTTCCAACATTTGCTCACATAAAATCACGAAATTCGTTCACTATCATACATGATTGGGATAGAATTTTTGAAAGAGTGAACCTAGTCACAGATATTGTGACTTACCAACTGGACATAATTTAAACAACTATCAAAAATATTTAAAACGTATTTAAAAAAAATGAAGCAATGGAGAAGCATGCTTTCTTTATGATAAAAATACAAACTGACAAAGAGACGATTATTAAAAGTGAAGAGGGTACAAATCACGTGCTCGTGTCACAGTTAAAGTACACAAGTAAAGCCAAGTGTCGCTAAACAATTTCATTAAAATTAAAATTGGACTTTACAGATTTAAATTCGGATAGATAAAAGTAGAAGCATTATGTCTTGAGATATGCTTAGTCGATTGTGCTTATGGTCAGAGAGAAGAGGAACAAACAATTGGGAAAGTCGAGAAGAGTAAATCGAGAGAGGGTACGACGTTGGTCAACTTACCCCTGTAACCGACTCTGATCTTTACCCCTTTTGTTTTCACTTAACAAATTATTTCTA
>NW_017178766.1:7081-7385 GCF_001652005.2 Ceratina calcarata
TGATTATTCTATGTAATGGTGGATAGTTTGAAATCGACATTGGCCTACATTTTCCAGCCAATCGAGGAGACTCTCGCGACTCACCTTTATCCCTAGGGTAGGAGTCAGCATCCCATAGTCGGTAAGGGGTGGCAGCATGACCGGGGGTAGGTTTGCCATCATCATACTGTCTAGAATCTTCGCACGTACCTTCCCTTCGTGCACAGAACACAAATCAATTGATATTGCTTACTAGACCTACCTGAAACAGAAAGAAAAACAAAAAATTAACATCCAAATGTTTCTCAGAACAAACAAAAACAGT
>NW_017178766.1:8178-10110 GCF_001652005.2 Ceratina calcarata
CAAAATTAAAAATCTGTAATTATTTAATTTGTTCTTATTTTTAGTTATGCAATTTTTACATTTTTTATTAATGAAAATTCGTGGAGTTATTAAATCGTATAATTTCAGTCTCGAATTTAGTGATTTATTTCGCTTACAATATCAAACATTTATTCTATTTCTATGTGTAACCCAGTTTCGCCTGAATCATCTTAATGATTTTACGCAATAAAAAGCATAGCCCGTGGAGTGTCTTAGGAAATCCAGGCATCCGTTTTTCCATTAAGCCGGGCGCCGGGTTTAATCCTCGGACTTGATGAATTTTTTCCCAAACCTCCTCCCACCCCCCGGTTCGCTTCCTTTTCGCGCTGTCCACGTTTTGAGACGCAACAACCACTCCCTCCATCTTCGGCCGCTGTTTTATGCAAGCGGACCGGGGTTTTATGCAACCAGACTGCGATATCAAACGGACGAGCCTCGGCCGAGTGCCGTTGAATAAAATATTCCCCGCCGAGCCTCTAAAAAAAAAAAAAAAACGTTCGCCGGGAAGGGGGGGTGTGTCTGGAAAAAGGGGGCCGCGACTCTCGTATTCCAGTTGTATTATTGCCGGTGCGAAGGAAAAAAAAAACGAGAATTTCCCTTCGCAAATTGCGTTTTAAATAGGAACTAGTCGGACAGGATATCAAAGGCAAAGCTTCGTTGGAAAGAAATATCTTTATTCTTACACGTGTGTGCCACTGAGAACTCTCAAATCCAACAGCCGATTAAAAAATCGACACAATCTCTCCACCTACAAAGGGCCACCTGATTCCACGGGGGACTTCCGGTCCGTTCTAGCACCCTAGGGTGCTGCCATAGGCATTGCATTAGTTTGAAAAAAATGCCAATACATTTTCCATAAATTGCTCGATTCAATAATCCTTCAAATGAAAATGAAAATTACTATTTGCACTTTCGAAAATGTTGACGTCATTCGACGCCTGCATGCAATTATGGTTATTCCTGTTGTTTAGGAACTGTGAAATTGAATTTAGAACAGCGAACGCTCATGACATTTCCATTCCGCGTACTCCTTTTTTTTTTTTCACCGTGTCACCGCAGTTTCCCTTTCGCGCGGAGTTAATCGGCGACGAATTAGCCACGGCCGGCTACGGAATTAATCAAACGCGGCTCCGCGCCTCCACCAGCGACGGGAAGCGGAGGAACACGTTTATGTCACGGTATTAACGCGAGCAATTATCGTTTCAGAGGTCCGCCGCACGGTCCCAGTGACTCCTTTTCACTCTTTTTATCCACGGCAACAGCCTACGGCCTCGTATATTTAATGGAATTGGAATTTCAGTTAATTACTTCGCTTACGTACCAGTTTTAATCAGTGCCAAACTCCTGTTGCCTGCGTTTTAAATTGTCTTCCGCGTAGCACTTCGCTTTCTTAATTGCGGTTTTAAGTTTCGAGTAAATGATAGGAATATATTCAATACATAGGAGAATCGTAGAAATACGTGTATTCGATATTTAATAACAATTACAGAATTAAGCAACCTTACGAGTGTGAACGCCTAAAATTTATCCACTTGCCATTCCCGTAATTAATGCCTCCTCGATTCTTATTGGCCCATGACTGATATCCGCGATTCCTATTGGTCCACGTCGATCGGACGATCGCTAATCATGCGTCTTCTACCGAAGCAATCGGCAGGAACACGAACCTAACTTCACGCCAGTCTTATTAAGAAGTCTTACCAATGTGATCGCCTAAAATTTAAGTCATTGTTAGGAATTTTGTTTAAACTTTATAAACGATATTCATGTTTTTGAAGGTATAAACTTTCTAAAAGTGCAAAAAAATAAATTGTATCAATAATTATTATTAGAAATAAAAAGCGTTCAATACTCCAGGTGCAATTTTCCAAGGGAACAGTTTTTAAATCCAGTGGGAAAACGCGCACGTCC
>NW_017178766.1:10521-11841 GCF_001652005.2 Ceratina calcarata
ATTTAGCATCGTATAGGTAATATTCCAAACGACATCTTGAGGTTTCATTCTGCCATTTTCCTTGACATCATCAAACTTTATTTTCGCCCGTCTCACAGATTTCCGTTCGGACCGTAAACACAGTTTATACTCCATCTAAATCTCTCATCTAAATCGTACTGCATCGCACCGCGTGAAGAAGTGAAGAATTGATTTCTGGCTCCGACTGACAAGCATCCCTTCTGGCCGGGCCCTCGAGATGCGTGCGTCGGTTTCCCGTGGGTCTCGACCGGAATAACCGGGATTCCTGACGATAGCGGCAGTAATAGTGAGTCGAGTGGCCAATTCCAGGCTAACCTCGTTCGTCCCGTTCGCTAACCAAGCCTCGTTTCGATACTTGATGCAATTCTAATCGCCTGTCCAAGATTCTAAGCCTCGCGGCATTCCACTTTGTCTCATAACTCCTACTTTGACACCATAATTACCAGCGGAACGTCCAAGCGTCAAAGCGACGTTTCAAATAAAACGAGCAACGAGATGCAATTTAAGGATGTATATTGGCTATACAGTCAATCCGAAAAGTTTATGTACCTTAGAAAAAGGCATTCCCTATAATTAAAAAGAAATCAGACGTCGGAAGAATAATGCTAATAATAAATTATTGCTTTGGGCAATATAGGTATATACTAAGTTTCAGTCTTTCTAGTGTTAATCATTATTTCAATCATTGAAACTGTTGAATCAATACTTGAATTATATCAACTGAATCTCTTTAATGATCATCTGAATTATTTAATCATTATTTCTAAAATACGTTTAGAAATGTTGAAACTGAGTATATGTAAATTTAGACATCCACGTGATGGTTTTAATTTGTACATATTAACGTCGGTTTGAATTTCGATATCAATGTCAGATGTAACTGTAAGGCAATGGTTGTTATCCTGTTTCGGAATTCGATTTTCGCATTGTCAGTCCAAACGGCTGGTTGATTCGGCGCCGATTTCCAATCGAATCGAATGTCATAACGTTACGTGGCACGTGCCTACAATCGGAATCGCAACGGCAATCGGAATCGCGTTTTGCAATCTGTCAGAATCGAATTCCGACTGCCACGCAGTTCTCTACCCGCCGTGACTGTGCCGTGACGTACAGAATACTTCGGGAACCTGTTGCCGCCGGGGTTTAACCGGAGTTCAAGTTAAAGATTAATCCAATAGAAATTGAAATAATCAGTGGAATAGACGATCGTGTCCAAAACTTAAATTGCACATCAAAATTAAAACAGCCATTCGTGTGTAAATCGAAGCAAAAATGAATTCGTGTTTCTGTCACCAAATA
>NW_017178766.1:12398-13855 GCF_001652005.2 Ceratina calcarata
GGGGGCTAATTGTATATACATTAATTGAATATTGTATAATATGCAGAGATTTCTAAAGTTGCTCTATAGATTCGACTTTGTATAGGGAGACTAATTATTACTTTTGCTGATCAGCCAGGCAAAAGGTGGCCGTTTTCGCGGACCAGATTAATTAACAACCGGACCCTATCCGTGGCAAAGTAAATGATAAACTCGGCTTAAACATATATGTATACACACGCTTGTAGAGAGACCGGCCGCGTAGGAGCGCTACTTCGACGTAGCTTCAATTACTGTTAATTAATATTTACTTAGTAAGAGCGCGTTTCGCTAGTTTCAATATTTCACGCTGCGCGGAAGAAGAACCGAGTTAATCCCATTTAACCGGTGGCCAAATTAATCATCCCGCTACAACCATTAAACCCATCAACCGTTACGAAAGTACGAATTCATTTGTGAATCAAAAATATCCCCTTACAAACAAATTTATACCATTTCGTACAAACTTCATAATTTCCTGTCTGCATAATTTTTACTTTTATTCTTATACAATTTTTTAGTTTCCATGTTTCTGGCATTATTATTTTTAATTAATATACTATTTTTTTTTTATACTAGAATGTATGTCACAATTTGAACGTGTAATAAATTATAAAAATGGCTGACAAATTCACAATTCTGAGTGGATTAAAAATTTCTTTAAATTATTTTATAATAAAATGTTTAATTACAGTATAAATTACCTAAAAGCTTCTGGTTTAAACTGTGTAAATTCTTAAATATCTCAAGAATTCGTATCCCATTCTAATTAAGAGTGGAACTGACCGAGTAACTAACGTTTCTGAAACGGCAAAATAATTTTGATTTCCGAAAAGAAAAAGTACACAGACCGGAAGCATCCACGAGATATTCATTAATTCCGTAAACAGAGTGGAAGGAGTTGCATCGCCGGTATCAACCAGGTAGGATAGTGGGCGATAAGGAAGGAGGGGGATGAAGGGCGAAAACAGCGGAGGATCCAGCAAAGAGGCTCGTTTCCTTATCGAAATTCTTAATTAGAAAATTTTAATTATGTTCCCCGGTTGTGGGAGAAAGAGAAACGCGGCCCCTGCGACGCGTTGATAGCGAATTTGCTCCTGCAGAACCTGGAGGTAATTAAGCTCGCGCTTCGTAAAGACAACCGAACGCGATATATATTAAATTTCACCTGTAGCGCCACTGAATCTTCCTCGAAAGCAATGCTTCTCTTGTTCTCCAAGAAAGTGCAAAGTGCAAGGAAGGAGGAATAAAAAAAATACAAGTTTTAAATGAATTCATCTTCAAAGACGAATCTGGTATTCATGATTTATTAATATTCTTCAGATTTATTAAAAACAATTCTAATTATGAAGAGGAAAACAATAAAACAATGCAATTTAGAAAATAATTTAATGATTAATGAATTTAGAAAAAGATTTAATAGTCGTAAGTGCAATTTA
>NW_017178766.1:14690-16532 GCF_001652005.2 Ceratina calcarata
ATAATTCGCTGACTCTAAAAATTCCTTATTTAACATAAAAAATGTTACTGACGATGATGAATCATCAAATTTATTCATTTTCGTAGTGGAGATACTGAGGGGATCAAACGGAATTATTCTCTCGGTCCGTGACGCGTTCCATTAACCCGGAAGTGTCCCTCTATCCCATGGAGAGTAAAACGCGTTTGTTTTTTCAAAATATATTCATTATTAATGGAAAATGGAAACGCGCCCGCGGCTCCTGCGCAACCTTTGATAAAACGATTCCGTAATTTCTAATCTGCGTGGCGTGCCGCGTTCAGAAATTGCTCTTTGCAGATTACGGATAGTGTGGGGGAGGGAGAGATTGACGAGAGGAATTTCACGGTAGCTGCCATCAACAATTATTTTTCCTCATAGTCCAACTCAAACTCGACCAATCAAATTATGCTCTTCTTATTAATTCTGCCTTTAATTATACAACAATAGTATAAAATATAGTATAAGGAAACGTGTTAGAGCCAAAGAGGAGTGATTCTGAACAATAATTTCCTTTGGTAAAATCCAAAGTGAGCCATGGTTTCTGAATTATTAACGAAAAACGCTGACCAATGAGAGCACGCGTAGGCAGCGATTAGCCAATAGAGCGTCGACTCGAGTCGTGACTCAACGCGAGCCTTAAAGATGCTTTCATCAATCGAATTAGAAGCATGAATTTATTAGACTAATCAAATGATGTTCTTTTTATTAACTCTGTTTTTAATTATATAACTAACAGCATGAAATATTAGCATATTTAACTTAATTAACCTAATCTAATGTAATCTAACATTTATAATAGCAGAAAAGTGAGAAATGAAATGTTTGAGGAATAATTGATGTAAGACTGATGTCCTCTGGATTTTTTTTCGGAAATAGGACGGTTTTGTTTGAACGGTGGACGCATTAGTAGGTCTGAAATTTCGCGGAGGAGCTGTTCGGTGCAGGCGGCGCGGGCCGGCATCGGAAAAGCCATCAGTGCACCATGGAGAGTACATACGCGTTATATACACGATAGCAACCATGGCGTCGTTCTCCTTCTGATTATTCCATGGATTTCGAAGAAATACGAGCTGTCGGACGCCGACTGACGCCCCCGTGTCTATTCAAGTACAATCCTGTCCAGAAGTCACCAGATAGGACAGTATCATTGCATACATATTTTATGTATTATTATATGTGCTTTCATTATACGAAATTAATAAAAAAAAAAGATTAGTATATGAAATAAAAGAATATTATAATTGTTTATTTGGATTTAACATTATTTTGAATTCCATCAAAATTTGAATTCCAATTCAAAATGGTTCCTTCCCTCATTGAAGCAGGCCAATCCATTGTCCATCAAAGTTCGTTTTAGCAGAGACGTAAGCACGCTCTCGAGTGCGGAGGGCGCGAGAAGAAATGGCGGGAGCTGATAACCGGAAACGAAAATTGCACTCGGGCAATTCGTACG
Source organism: Ceratina calcarata (assembly GCF_001652005.2). NCBI lineage: Eukaryota > Metazoa > Arthropoda > Insecta > Hymenoptera > Apidae > Ceratina > Ceratina calcarata. Next base: position 16,165 of record NW_017178766.1, read on the forward strand.
ATGCAGGAGAGGTGGTGGCGGCGGTGGGTGGTAATAGGGTGGACGTGCGTTTCCAGCTAAACTGCCCCCGCTCACACTTGAGCCGTGATCTCGAGTAACTAACGAACCGCGTCTAAGTGGCAACAGCCACCGGAACTTCCTACAGCCTTTTTACCGAGCCCTTTTTCCAGCCTCTGCCACCCTCCGAACGGAATTAAACCTCTGATCCTCACCGCTCTGGTCTTAAGTAGTCTTCAAGAACGTGATTTCAACATTTCAGGTCTGATGCTATTTCGAAATTTACCAAATACTATAATAATTCACAGAATCATAAAATTCGACTTTGTAAGAAAATTTAATTGGATTTCCTAACCAAATTTTATATTGGA
>NW_017178767.1:0-660 GCF_001652005.2 Ceratina calcarata
AGAAACGTCATCCATTTCTCGTTCGTTGAATCCGAGGATTCGTCTACAAAAAGAGGAAATTTACTGTTCTGGAGAACAGTAGAAAGACCTTCTGTTTCCCGCGGATACAGAACCTTCGATATGATGTTCGCGCACTTCGTTCGATCCAACGTCATTTTTTCCAAAACATGAAAATCCTTCCCCTCGTTTTGGAAAAATTGAAGAATCACCTCTGCTGTTCGATGCGAAATATTATTTTCAGCGACTAGCGCTGTAAATCGAATTTCCGCAGATCTTTTGCGGTCATCAAATGACAGAAGTGATTCTTCGTCTATCCTAAAATCGCCCGATTTGCTCAAATCTATTCCACTTCTTTTCCAGTACTCAATATGACATTTAGAATCTGCGTGGCGTTGAATTTGCGAAAGTCCGCAAGCGAATGATTTTTTACAAACCGAACAGTAACACGAATAAGGATCCTCGATGACATTATGCAACCACGGNTGAGAATTTACAGGAAAAGCTTTTTTTACAGGCTGTACAGTACAAAATGTTCCCCTTCTTGGGAACCTCGCGAATCCATAAACGATAATTATCATTCGTTAGCCATGATTTCACGAATGAATGCGAAACTTTTCCTTGTGGTTCCTCGAATGTCTCCATATTGTTAATTACAAAAGA
>NW_017178768.1:0-660 GCF_001652005.2 Ceratina calcarata
TGCCCGCATCACCAACCTTAAGCTCTGTTCTCACTGAAATCCACTTTTACCAACAGACGGAATAGACATCGCCGTAGAGTGTACTACCGGATTTTGAAACTAACAAGCAGAAATAATCATATGCTTCTTCCGACCATTTCTCAGTAAAAGTCTGTGCCTCAATGTTCGCCAGTCTACACTTGAAAGCAAATGCGGGCAATTGGGCTATTTCGCTTTGGAAATCCAAATATTTCAAATCGTGCAGTCGACATTCGCCTGAGTAACCGTAGTCGATGTAGTATACTTGTACCAATGTATTTTGTATCGCTGTTATATAACCTTCGACCAACGCCCGTAAATAAACTCTGCGCCTATGTTTTTCGAACGGTGCAAGCAAAACCGTTCCGGTCTGCGGAGGTACTTCGAACACTACCGATTCACGCTCTATTCTCTTAATTTCCGATTCTAATCGATCCAGTCTCGCCTTGGACGCACGATCGTAGATTTGTGCCCAAGAATGNCTTACACTGTCTCATTTTAACTGCTTTGTAAACAGCGGAGGACATTTTCTGACCGAGAAGTTCGTTGCAACGTTTCTTGGTCCTGTCGATGAATTGAACGTAAATGCGGGACGAGTTGTCGAAAGTTACACCTACACTTCCGTATGTCGACTTTTGTAAG
>NW_017178769.1:0-659 GCF_001652005.2 Ceratina calcarata
TAAATATTACAATTAATACATATAGTGAATATTGTAATGATTAATAATTGGTATACAATGTAATAATTGATATATTGTTCCTGGGATCGTTACGATAGTTCATTCAGTAATTGATACAATGTTTCATATGTGATAATGACGCCAGAATGCTTGCGTTCGCACTGACGATTTATTTACTTCCGTTTGAGTCATGAGTTTCTATTTCATACATCTAATAATGACTGATGGCGGGTCATAAATATTGGGCTTTGGTTACGCGGGTTCTTAAGTCGATAACGTTTCCACGTGACATTCTGTGAACATTAGAGAAGGCGTTCAAAATCGAAATTATTATGAACATCATCGAATGGACTTGCTATAATGGAGATATTCATACCTGATGAAGTAATCTGAAGTAACTTTTGACTTGAATTGTTATCTTTTTTTTTGTTCAAATGAAGAACAGTGCAGTTAATTCATCAGTAATATCGAATTAAATATGTTCCACGTGTCTGTACATACATGTAACAATATATCAACTGTGCAAAAGCATTAAAAACATAAATAGATAACATACGTAAATAGTAAAATATTTAAAATTTATTCTTCGATTAAATATAATTTCTTTTATTAAGAAATTTCTAATAATATTCACACTGAGGTTACGTAAAAATCTTAAA
>NW_017178770.1:0-659 GCF_001652005.2 Ceratina calcarata
ACCTATCCCTAACAATTACTATTATTATTTAAAGTACACTCGATCTCCCTTTACATCTGAAAGTTATATCGCATATTTTTTTATAAAATTAACAAATTCCTTTGATTCGTTAGATTTTATGATCTCACTGAATCTTTATTTCTTTACAATCGTTGATTGAACACCACAGGAGATGAATAAGGTAAATAAATAGGCAACGGAAGAATGAAGTGACAATTTAAAAGCGAAATATTGGTAACATTTAAAAGCGGAACACGTTCATTAAACTTCAGATATTTAAAGCAGTAACGGTTGTTGAAATACATATTTGCGTGTGGATGATATAATTAAACGACGAAACATTTAACGACCTCGTGGCTGCAGATTAACAGGCGGTTTATTTTTTCTTTATGTTGGTTCACATCAAATACAAATGTAACATGCAAATTATTGTGTGAAATATTTGCGAATCGGAGGACGCACATTCGGACGAACAGAATAATTAATGCAGTCCCTGCGAAATTGAAATACTCAGATAAAATCGGCAAAATATTTTTCATGAACGATAGCAGCATTTGAAGTCTTGTCATAATATAACAATTATAGTACTTTGTCTTTGCTACCGTACAAGTCTTTTGATCCAGACTAGGATAAGGCATTAACGGAATAAGCTTTTATTC
>NW_017178771.1:0-659 GCF_001652005.2 Ceratina calcarata
AACGTCAAAAGTAAATATTGAAAATGTATTCGTGGAATTTTTAATATCAAATTTCATACTAACCTAGAAATAACCTAAAGCGATATAGATATCGATACAGGATCTCAGACGCTTTTGCAATAATACAAATATAATGGTGATTAATATTTAAAGTTGTTACGTATATTATAAAACAGCTGGCAGACGTTCTAGATAGCGAAATGATTCATTTCTTAGTAATCATTTTTATGCGTCATTCCTTTACTTAATGTATCGATATCGATATCCTTTGCGTAGAGATGTGTTTGTGCGTCTTATTTTTCTTGTTCTTAAGTTACCGATAGATCTTGTAGCGAACGTGTTGTAATGATATGTAGATAATTAAAAAGTTAATTTTACTGTTCGTTCTACTGCAAAGTACAATCAACAGATAACTACGTCATACGCGTACGACAAATATGACGCATAGAATACTGACGGATATGCACACAGATTGGGTAGAACATGAAGACGCAATTTTTAACAAAATTCTTGTATTTTATTAATTAGCTTGTATGCAATTCATTTAATGAAGAAGTACGATGATATTTTCTGATCTCTAATATTATAAATGGTATGAAGTGAAGCTGCAAAAAATCAGATCCTCTGGTTACAGACAGTTGATTGTTTTTATTTTCTAC
>NW_017178772.1:0-659 GCF_001652005.2 Ceratina calcarata
TTATAATCCTTTTATTATCTGCACATTTCATTCCATTTAATGTACATTATCCCTTGTATTCTTCATTGTTCGTAACTATTTTTTGATTAAGTAAATTAAAAAAATCTTTTATGAATGGTACGGAGATTATTGAAGTGAACACAAATGGTACATCTATCCTTTACGAGAATTACTGTTTGTAATAATAACTTCCAATATATTCAATATATGCATAAGTAATAAGTTCAAACTCGCTGTTTAGTTACAACTATTTTGTAAGCGATGAGCATTCTCGCGCCGTGTGGCGCGCCACATGTCGGAATCCTTTCAAGTGGCACGCCATGGCTGATACCTAAACTGATAGTAACCCCGCGTCGATATCAATATCGTGTAGTCCACTGGCTGTGTGCAATTTTCATTTCGACCCTGCAGCTCTCGACCCTACTTTTTTTTTGACGAGTATCCCTCGGAGAACTGGCGGGCATATAGGTCAAACGGACTGAAAACACTTCATTCCGTGGCGAAATGTTCAAGTGTTTGCCTACGATTCCTCGTTTTTGAAGCACTGATCCCAGGTGGTTTTAACCTTAACTTTGTAAGACTCTTCATAGTCTCTTTTGGAATAATAAAATGAGCTAATGTAATTAAATTATTAAACGAGAAGGAGGATACTAAATATC
>NW_017178773.1:0-659 GCF_001652005.2 Ceratina calcarata
AAAAAAAAGCGGTTTCTAACGCATCGAGAAACATGAAAGGGGAAGATACAATCCTTGTTTATGGCGGATCTTAAGGAAGCTCCGTTTTCCGAAACGCACTCATACATAATGCATTACATTTACCGATAGCTTCTCCCCTTGGCACGGAGAAAATGAATGGCTACGAACAATATAAAACGCTATACATTTCTCTTGGACAGTGGTTTCCATCGGAAATACTGTTAATCATATTGCAGAGATGTTTTATTAACAACGTTAGATAAACGGCAGAAACTGGCTTAAATTACTTCCCACGTTCTAACTATAATAACCGTGAAATCATTATGAATTGAATTTGTAATGGGACGTAAACAATGTGTTTCGAAATCTATACGATAATAACTTGTATAACAAACGCTTGTCAATGCCAAACAAAGAGTATATTAATAGCACGAGAATGATCAAAGCTGTTAGGCGACTGTAGCTCAAAGCCCGCAGATTCTTCAGAACAGAATGGAACAAGTTTAGTCAAAGGAAATGGTGAACCATGAAACAGCAGGAAATTGTCCTTCCATCCTCAAATCCTTTTCTCTGTTAATGACATTTTCATTACTGTAAGAACAGGTATTTTAAGAGATCTAAAGGAGCTATTAAGTTATTTTAAAAGAATGAAGTAGATC
>NW_017178774.1:0-659 GCF_001652005.2 Ceratina calcarata
TCCTCCTCATCGATTCATTCATTCGGAATCAAACACGTGTACATCTATTGTGTATTAATTGACTCGAGTCTTCAACATCAGATGTTATTCGTTGGGAATTAATTTGTGACAGGATTTCAGACACCGATTTGTGACACACGTGCTGTTACAAAAATCATGGCTCACTTTGTATTTTAATAAGGAAATTGTTACTCAGAATCACTCTTTTTTTGTTCTAACACTTTTTCTGGGAGACTTAAAAGAATTTATATGGGGGAATCATAGGAAGACTGAAAACCAATAATCGTTGCTTTTCTCTGGACTAATTAAATAACGTAAAGAATGATTGGTGGAGGTGTCTGGGTGACTGGTTTGGAAACGGGTGAATCGAATCGGCGATGAAAGGGGCTGATTGCTCGCTAATCTTTGCGAAATTGCGTCTAAGTCAGAGCGTCGTCGATTACTCGAAGATTGTCGAACTTCGGTGCATTGTTTCGCAATCCATGCTGGTCTCGGGAGGCGTGGGCGGGGGTGCAGGTGTAAGGGAACGATTAACGGCAGTCTGCCATTACAATGTCCCAATCTTAGGACATTTTAACCAATCGCAAAACGCTGACGACGTATCAAAAGTCTCCTCCATTGACTCAAAGTATTTAATTCAGTAATAATAATAATCATAA
>NW_017178775.1:0-659 GCF_001652005.2 Ceratina calcarata
TAAATCGATCAAAATGATCAATATGGAATTAGGAACGAAACGGGTTGAATTCGAACTTTGTGCGAAACGATACGAGACAGAATTTCTGATTCTGAAAATAGCGGGAATAAATTCGTCAGGGGGTTGAAAAAATTTGCGCAATAAGTTTCGACAGTCGGCGTCGGTGGCCGGTTGTAAATCAGATAAATCCGTAGCCCGGTGTTTTATCTGGCGGCGGGCTTTTCAAAAATACATTTTTTACACTTCGTATATATTTACAATCGGCAGATGATCTCGAATTAACGCGGCCCATAAATCAGTATTAGTTCGCGCGGTTTCGCGAGAAATAAAAACAGAAAGAGTACGGAGAGGAGAGGAGAAAAAAAAAAAATGGGGGAGAATCGCGATCACGATTAATTCCGTGTGGCCGTTCGACGACAGTCGAGTTTTTATAAGCCGCTGCATAATGCCGATAACTTATCGGATTTGTATCGATACGCCGACCACCGTTGTTTCAGCGACCCAGAAAAAAAAATATGCACGCATCATTTTCAACGTCCTCTACTATTTTTTTTCCCTCCCCCCGAAGCGGCAACAACGTTTTTTAAATCAACGTTTCTGATTTTGGGGCAGAATAAAACATTTGTCGTACAACAAATATTTTAAAATCAGAATAAAAC
>NW_017178776.1:0-658 GCF_001652005.2 Ceratina calcarata
AAAATTAAACACAACCTCAAACTTTCAAAGGAGACAAAAACAAGAACAAACGGAAAAAAGACAAGTGAGATACGACAATGAACAGATGATACGAAACCATCACAGAGCAACGAACAAATCAGCGACACTCGCCAGACGCGGCACGCGATCACAGTATAAGACAAAACAAGAACAATCCCAGAGGAAAAAAGGAAAAAAGGAACTGAAGCGATAAAACAACACGATCCAATCGAAGAGAACGAGGGGGACGAAAACCCTCGCGACAGATATTGAAACAGAGAGACGCGAACGACACGAGTAACGAAACCTCCCCCACCCGAAACCCAGAAAACACCGATCGAAGTAAAAATAAGAATAACCGAGACGAACTCGCAAAGGAATGCGAGACAATAAAAGATAACGCGATCAACGTAAGAGGATTAACGCAAGTAAAGAAAGGCGCGACGAGGAGAAGCATGCGAACAGGGATCAAGGGGACTGACGAACAGTAACGGATAAAAACAAGACGGAAAACGAAAGAACACACGAATAAGAAAGAGACAAAAGAAACGAGGAATAAGGAAAGAAAGAGAAGAGACGAGACCGAGAGCCAAACCGAGGGAAAACGGTGAAAAAGGCAGGAGCGAAAACGAAGAACATTAACAAGACAAAACAACGA
>NW_017178777.1:0-890 GCF_001652005.2 Ceratina calcarata
TTTGCCAGACGCGTATTTGCGTCCATAGTCTATACTGATAACATCTGCTGAGCGCATATTTGCGTCCATAATCTACATCGATGGCTTTCGCTGGACGCATATGTGCGCCCATATAGTACGCAAAGTGTTAATAAAACCATCGTCTTCACATACGCATTCGATCTTATCTTTATATTCATTGTACTCTATGTTCAGAGTTAACGATATTCCGTCGAACATCAGGAAGCAAAGTTTCTCATTATTTCGTAAATATTTCGCAGCATCATGAACATTTTCTATAATTATATTATTAATTCCCGAAGAAAAGGGAATTTTGTGCAATAATCTGGCAATTGTTCTCGAGCTTGGTAATTTAAACCAAACTGACAAGAACCTGTGCGCTACGCCTGATGCCTTGTAGAGTCCTAAGCACATTACTTTTTCGTCCATTGTAAACCTCTGGCCTTTCGGTTTTACATTTTTACGGTTTAGTTGCCGCAAACAAAAGTTTAAGGCTTCTTTTCGTAAGCCAGAGGGACAGAAATTGTACTGACTCTTTGCTAGTCGCAATCTATTTTTAAAATCTAAATTCCTTTTTTGGTATGTACAAAGTGTACTTTGCAATGTGCGCGCACGTTTATACAAGGATTTCGCTCTTGGAGTTAACTCCATACATTGTACAACTTCACTTTGCAAACAAGCATCTGCAGAACCTAAGCAAACATAAAACATGCAAAAAATAACGTACAACAAATATTTTCTTTCCTTCTTTTACACAATACATATAAAATTGTGGCGTGTAGATTAACAGCCAATTCGCCCTTGCGTCAAGGAATTCGTGATTCATTATATTTATTTTTATTTTCTGTAGTTTTCTCTTTTCTAGCTTTCTTCAGTATTTACGATTTCCT
>NW_017178777.1:2764-15844 GCF_001652005.2 Ceratina calcarata
GTGTCGACCAGTGTCGACCAGTGTCGACGATTGAACATGATCGAAGAGTATCACAGTGTCGATTTCAACGTGTCGAGTATTCAACCGTGCGGACCCCAAGAGCTGGTGAATACAGCACCTTTCGAGTGCGACCTGCACTGCGAAGGATATACCGAGTGAATTCGTGTATCCGCGAACGTTCGACCGACGGCTGTCTCCTGTGGTCCAGAGAAAGAACATACGTGAAGGAGCAGCCACCGTATTCGCGAAGTTACCGAATACGGGACGTGCTTGTGCCAGGTACCCCTGCACATTATTCTGCAGCTCACCTCTTAACGGGTCTCAGCCTGGCCGATAAGTTAATTCGGCTTAACATAGGGCTGAGACTTGAGGCCCTCACCCGAGGCCTCCACTCTTACAAAGTACAAGGAGGTGAGCAGTGAAAGCAGAACACCGTTCGTTGAGTAATCAGCATATACGGTTCCGGTCCCTTTTCGGAGTCATTCGAAAGACCAAAGCGGAGTGCGGAAAACCTCCGAATAATACAGTCCACTTAGCACGCTGCTGAGCTGATTCAGCGTGCGGCTTTCAAACTTGACGTGAGCCCGTACTTATTCATTTGTATTTTTACAGCGATCGTGATAATCGGCGCCAGGAACGAGGAAGCAGGCGCCGCCGATAAGCTGTATAAAACCCTCGGACTCGAGGACGGCCAGCCGGACGTAAGGAATTCCTAGCTCTCCCGGACAACTCGAGGTTCTTCGACGACCATAGAAAGATTAAATAAACCAGGTTTCTTTTTTTCGATAAATTTTCTGATTCAGTTGTTTTCTGACACCCGTTCTCCCGGCCGAACCCCGTTAGGGCCGCCTATCCCTAACATTATGAATACAGGGTGTTCCGTAAAGGGTATAAGAGCCGAAAATGGCAGATAGGGAGGGTTCAACAATTTCCTTTGGCAAAATACGAAATGGGGCTTGGTTACCGAGTTACTAACAAAAACTCACTAACAAAACTTCCTCACGTGTTAAACACTCGGTACCTCCGATTATGGTAGGGTTTTTACCTGCCTACAATGTGTCTACGGCTACGGCAAAAGGCAATCCAGGCGTCAACGGTTGGTAGCTGCAAGTCGCGGAGATACCGAGTTAGGATGTTAACCCCTTCCCGTACTTTAGCGACTCAGACTCGCGATGAAGATTTTTGCCCAAATATGAATATCGCGAGTCTGACTCGCGACCAGATACTTGGGGCAAACATAAATATCACGAGTCTGAGTCGCGAACAGATACTTAGTACAGATAGTACTTATAATTAGTACAGATAGTTTCGTTGAGCTAAATGGCACGGGAAGGGGTTAAAAACATTTTCACTAAGGAATTTGGCCATCGAGTGGGGAAAATTCTCCCGAAGAAAAGTTGTGAGAGATGGTTCAATAGATATCGAGTCCGTAGTATCGAGTAGGTATGCACCTCAACTCAATGACGGATCCCGAAAAATCGAACAGCGTATTACGAAATGATCCGAATATTTGCCTAACGCGAAGATGGATATCCGCCGATTCCGATACAAAGAGCGTCATCCCGATCGAGTCGCGCCCTTCGCTCATCGTGTAGTTCACGGATAGTGAAGTTTATTTTGTGAATGAAAAACAATCGGCTCCTTTCGGAGACGTTTAATGTTAGAGTGCAAGAACGACAGTGTAAGTGTTTGAAAATTTTTAAGTGAAGAGTGACAGTGGTGTAATGAAATTGCATTTGTGTATAAAAATCAATCGGCTGCTTTCAAAGACGTGTAATGATAGAACGTAGGAGCAACAATTTTAGTGTGTTAAAATTTTTAAGAGTGACAATGATCGTGCGGTGGATTGCGGTGTTCCTTCCCTGAACAGAAGATCAGCTGTGGCCTACCTGCGAGCGGCAAAGACGCTGACCCATTGACCGTGGCCCATCGTTAGCAGGTGCACTTGCGAATGAATGGGTAAGTCTAAATCTCTACAGTTTTTGCATTTTCTTTTTAATTCAATATTCCCTGCGACTTGTTAATTCCTCATTTATCCTATCATCATTCATCAATTATCAACAATCTATCCCGTCCATTCCACGTGAATAACGATTAAGTGTATTAATTATTATTCATAATAACGCACGAACAACAATTCCTTGCATTGTTATTCACGTAGTTTGTAAAACGCTTCGTACTGAGCGGAGCGCTTGTTCAAACCTTAGAGCATATACTACATGGAGGAAGCACGCCTAAGGAAAAAGTGTAGACAACGGTGAGAGAGAGAGAGAGAGATGATGGTTTGGGCATGATGTAAAAACATAAGGTGTGTTCTTCCGGCGTGTTCAAATGTGTTACTGTTTGCGCCTTCCACTCATCGGCCATATTGAAAGTACGATGATCTATTGTTTATTTCAAACACGCATAAATATGAAGTGTGATTGGTTAGAAATCCAAAATGGCCAACGAGTGGAAGTGTCCGTGTACAGATGGATGTTCAAATGGATGCGCAAGAACACACCTTATGTTTTTACATCATGGGTTTGGGTACTACCTCTCTCTCTCGCGTACGCACATGATTTCGCGCCGTTTAGGATAAGGGGCAAAGACTTCCCCCTCTATCTCTACTGTTAGACAGAGAGAAGGAGTACCCAAAACTATTACTCTCTCTCTCACCGTTGTCTACACTTTTTCACTAGACGTGTTTCCTCCATGTAGTATATGCTCTAAGGTTCAAAAGCGTAAAAGGCCGGGCGGCCGGATCCGAGCCAACGCTCCCGAGTCGGAGCTCACGTCAATCGAGCGCTCTGATTGGTCCGTGTTTTTTGTTAATAACTCGGTAAGCAAGCCCCATTTCGTATTTTGCCAAAGGAAATTGTTGTTCAGGAAGACCCTCCCTATCTGCCATTTTCGGCTCTTACACCCTTTACGGAACACCCTACTATAATACCCTGTATAATACTTATAATCAGTACTTGTTTGTTCAAAAACGATTTCATCGGGATTCAACGATTTCGACGTCGAAGGTACCAATTCTTCGTGCTGCAAATCTATTTCCACAGTACATGATGTAATTGCCTTTGCTTCTGAAATATAAAAAATGATCGGCACTGCAAACACTTTAATATCACGTTAAATATTCCAATTAGGATATTTGTTAAGGCCTCCCCCAACGGGGGGAGTATATTTAACCGCAGAATAAACAATTTGACCGCTATCCGGGAATTCTTTTTCGTTTCAAGTGGTTCGGTCCGTAGACCACCGTGAATAGCACTACGCTTCGAAATACGAGTCAAGGCAGGGTCTTTGTCTAGCAATGTCTTCTCGTATCGGTCTTCGTATAAACACGTGCGGGTCGTAAACCACTTAAGAATTTTTCCTTCGCCCTACATGGCGAGTATTTTGTTTAAACATTATCCCCTCTCGTACGGGTGTTCTCGGCCTAGCAATGCATAGCTTTTAGTCAGTCGTCACGAGGAATCGAGAGGAATCGGATATAGTTCGAGATTAAGAACGCTCGGGGCAGCATCTCGCTCCTCGGAGCTCCAACGTAATTTGAATTAAGAATAACGCAGTGCGTGATAACAGTAGTGTCGTTTAACTCTGTATTAGCATATCGAATTACCGTTAAAGTGTTGTGATCGAGAAACATTCTTACGCCGCATCCACCACAGGGGAACTCTGTCTTCCCACATATCGGATCGCATCCGCGATCAGGGAACTTTGCCGTCCCACAAATCGGATCGCACTCGCGATCAGGGAACTATGTCTTCCCATAAATCGGATCGCATCCGTGATCAGGGATTCTGTCTTCCCAATAAACGGATCGCGTCCGCGATCAGGGATTCTGTCTTCCCAATAAATCGAACAACAGACGTTCTGAACGTCCGGACGTTTACCTGCACGGGAAACTCCGACGGAACCTGGTTCCGAGCATTCAACGGGATTCTCTCATCCCATAAAACGCGTCGCCTTCGCGACCAAGAAAGGGGTTCATTCAAATCCTTAGTATTAAATACTGACGAAAATCAGATATTCCGAATCTTCTACAATGTTATTCATTTGTTACTCCGAGCGGTTCGTCCTTATTACACTAATCATCTGTTTAATTTATTACGCAATAAATATCTTTTATGAGGTTTTGGCCGCAAGGTCTTTTTCCTCGGGGTTTACCCCAAAATTACGATTTTTATTTACTATTTTTTACCTCCCCGTAAACCCATTCTCCCAAGTATTCCCTTTCCTATTATTAATTAAAAATTGAAACACGCAAGTCAAGCGAACAGCTTATTTGCGACGTAACAATATTGGACATACTTTTAATATGCGGTAAACTTCTAAACGGTACTGTTGTCCGTTTTAATAAAGAATTGGTTGATTTGTCCTCTGTTCAGAAATGTTCATGACAAACCCGATTGTTACCGACGTGAACTTGAGTGTATGGACGGGAATTGCGACTTCTAAAGGCGAGCGTCTCAACGTAGTGGTTTAGACACCGCTACGTAGGCTCCGTGCACGACGGTTCGAATTTGGGATTTTCGGAGCCGTGTTCCTCGTCTCCAACCGATAACGGTTGATAAACGACGAGTTCGGGACAGAGGAAGACTGAGGAGCTTCCTCTGCGATCCAGTTGCCCTGTGGAGGCGTGTCGTCTGGAAGGAGAGCACTTCAGAGAGAGTAGACCTCTATTGCAATTCCGAGGACCGTCATTGCACGTAGTTTTTTGGTTGTTATGCAATAAATTATTTGGCAGACCTTCCGAACGCAAGCACCCGTGGAAAATTGAAGTAGGGTTCATGACTTATGTTGGAAATAGAAAGTTTTTAAGTTAGAGTTTTCTTTTCCTCTTTGTAAAGAATGTCCTTTTATGCGAATGTTTTGGGTGTCCTCGGAAAAACCCGTTACGTTGTACGTGAGTATTTAGAAGACCAGGGAAAGAGCGGCAATTAGGCGTTTTTTGATTTATTGTCGGTCGGTCAGGCCTTAAGCCTTCATTGCAGCGGGTCGGGGCATTTTTGGGACAGCGCGCATATGCGTGGAGTGCCTTTCGTCGGACATGCGGTTTTTTCCGGTTAGAACATTTTTTACCTGGAAAAACGGACATGGCAAGAAACGGTGGAGAGTTTGCAACGCCGAGAGGACATTCCCGGGGTAGACACGGAACAGAGAGGTCGAGACGATTACGTGTGTGAAAATAAAGACTTAATTATTTTTACTCTCTGATACCAATTCCTTCAGTTTTCCTGTTTAATTCTTTTTCTGCCGCACTAAGGGCGGAGTTATTGTTCGTGATTCAACAACTTATGTCAATCGTTGGGTCGAGCGAGAAAACGAACAAATAGACAACGCCTGTAGTTTGAGCCTGCAGTCTTGGGCCGATTAGCCTTTTTTATGACTGTGTGCGGATTATCACCGGACCCTGTGGGTCCTTGGCGGACTTGACGTGTGCGCCAGGCACTTGACATCTGGCAGGGAAATTGCATCTGAAAGGGCTCGCTTGTGTTTCCGAGAGGGGCTGGCTCGCGTAGCTCACGTATCCCAAGTATCGGTCGTATTGTGCGTGTTTAGTCTTAAGTCGGTATCTTTTTTGCTCGTAAATATATTTGGTCAACGACGCGCGGATAAATTTATTTATTACTGTAACGGCCGTTCCTGGCATGGGTTTTCTCAAGAAGAGTTTTCCCCACGTCACAAGCAAAGCTTGGGTGAATGCGGGAACGCGCTGAGCTTGTCAATGGCAAATGTGTCAACGGACACGGCTGGGTAGCGAGCGTCTGGAATGCGGGATAAGAGAACTGTTTTAGGACAAACCTGGACTCGATAACTGTCGAACTTATCGAAGTCAATTTATGGCCTCTTCTTGGAAAGAAAATAGCATCGACTTGGGTTCGAGGGCTGAGTATAAACACATGACTGCCAATTGCCTTGGTGTACGCGGTTAGACGAGGCCTGGGGGGTTCACTTCGGGCCGCGGACCGCGCGATGTTTGGGGCCTAAGTGTTTAGGGATGCTATAAGGAAGGGGATTGGTGCGGACTCCGCCTAGACGTGGGAGTTGGAGAAGAGGGCGGTTGTCGACCGAGAGATTGGACATTTCCTCGGGGTTGATTATAGAAAGGGACAACGCTGTTCCCGGCGATCGACGGCGTCGATCGATAGCGAGAGAGGAGGCGGGTCTTAGGACCCAAATAAATAGCGGATGCGTTTGGAGAGCGCATAGTAGTTCAGTCTAATAGTTCTCTGGAGAAGTTTCTTGATTCAAATCACATTAGTTGTGCGAGACAGTTCTCTTGAGTCAGTTCAACCAAACAGTCTCAACGCGTCGCTACCAGCCGTCCGAATAGAGAAGATAATAAACCAATTTTGAACACTCACGGTGCATCGTTACTTTCCCTTGGCCACCCACTCGCTAACACTCGTGAGAGTATTAACACCGATAGTTCCGAAATACTCTTCCAGGATCCATCTTCACTATCTTCTCGTTTCGAGCTAATTGTAGCCATTCTTTGAATCAAATTTCATCCTTAGTGGGATGTGGAAATCGATGACGTGTGGACATCCGTTCGTCACAGTCAGGTACACAGTACGTATGGTATATCATTTTCAAACCTGAAGTGAATAAAATTATTGTGGATTTCATGCCTGCCATTCTCGCTTCTTTTACAAGTGTTAGGGATGGTGCCCTAACGGATTGCCGGAGGAATGAGAATCGGGTTTTAAATAAAGTGTACTCACGTTTTCCCCAAAAGAACCGAACACCAACTTTATTTAAAAAAAAAACCAAAGGAATAGCCCAAATTATCTTAAAAGTAAGAATAATATGCAAAGATAAGGGAAGCCTCCTCCAGGCGCGTGGCCGCACGTCTCCGGACCCGTCCTCCGACTATTGCTGCGGGCTGCAATGAGAAAATCCGCAGTCGAATTAGCACACGTCGACTCGTGTGTAAAAGTGCTGTTACGAATGTTCTATTCGTCGCAGCGAAGAATTAATGGTAACACACGAGCAGAGAATAGCTCTGTACCTCGTGTCTTGCTCGAGTCTTTCGACCGATACCTCGGAGAAACTCGAAATGTTGTAGGCACTCCGAGTATCGTCCTCGGTTGCACTTGGATGCTGCAGAACGAAACTGCAGTGAGCCTTACGACGGACACATCGTACCACGTGGCGCACCAAGGTAACTATCAATGCCTTCTCGTGGGAACTCTGTATTACAGCGTTACAAACCGCTTCACCGACGAGCCGTGAATTACAACATTACGTCCATACGGACGCCTGGTTGAACGACTGCCCAGAGAAAGATAGCCGGTAGGACGTCACACAGGACGTATGTACCTCTTGGCACTAATCTTAACCCGGATACAATAGATAATTGCAGAGCGGGCATCAGCGGTAACGACCCGCGCAAAGAAGCTGCTCCTTACACGGCGTCTCGCAAAGAAGCTGCTCCTTACACGACGTCTCGCAAAGAGATCCGACTTTCAAAGTACGGACTGGTAAGGAGAGCGAACTCGATCCAAGCGCTAAAAACGATCGAGTGATTCTCTCCGAAGGAAACACCTTCGAGAATCAATTGGGGAAGAGAAGAATCGTGAGAGACCTACGTCTCCGGTCAAACGTCGTCGAATAAAAATCGAAGGATAGACCGGCTGAGCTACCTCAGTCCCACGATAAACTGAAATTCCGTGCGCGAAAGGACGGAATTACTCGACGTATTAATACAGTACAGCGGAAATAGTTCTGCTGCACGAATATCCCCTAGTCGAACAATACAGGCTTGATCGCCGTAAAATTGCGTGTTAAATTACGAAAGAGTAGCTATCCTAGAAATAGCATGAAAAATGCCGAATTATTACCAATTCAGGTTAGGGAACTCCCTATGCAGCTTACAGCTGATTCTAATCCGTATCGCAGACGATGTCTGCACGACAAAAATCGGATTAAGTGAATTCTTAGAAAATTTCTCCGAATTCGAGGTATCCACGCTCATCGGTCGACACACCGTTTAGGAATAATAAGGAACCGCGGCACACGTATTATTGCCGATAAGCGGCTCTCTGTCTAAACTATACGCTACTTTCTCGCACTCATGCTCCGGGCGTATACACGCCCGTATGAGTCACCGCTCGCGGTACATAAGAAATCGATCACGACTTCTTAATCCGCGAACGTTAACAACAACAATTATCACGGGCCGTTAATTTCAAAATTCTCGCAAATATGTAATTTTGTACTATTTTTTAGGAATTAGCTGACCGCCAATTCCTCCGAACGATCATCTCCGAAAATGCATTACGTGCGGAGGCGCATGTTACACATGCGGATCCCTCCGACTTACGCGTATTTTTAACAACAAGGTTATGGATGATAATAATGTACTATTTGCTTAAATGCACGCGCTATAAGAACGCTTAAATATTAGAATCTACATCATCCTTTATGATTTTTCAATGTTTAATGTAAAATTAAATTAACTTACGTTATACGTATTTCGATGAATGGAAGCTGATAACGTTTTCTTCGTCTACTAAATGCTCTTCTACAAAAATTCTTACAATTCGCTCTGCGGGTATTGAAAGTATTTCAATGTTTAGTGAAGAACTCATAACTTAAACTGTTAATATTAATTATGTAGTAAGTATAATATACACATAAATAAATTCATTACTGTCTCTTTTTCATTAATTTGATTTATATTGAATTTGTAAAGAAAAGTTTTCAAACAGTAACTTAACCGCAATGTGTAAATATGTACAGTATTATTATTTTAATATTTTTAATTCCGATCATTTTATTACTTGCAATGTATTAGCAATGCGTTACTGTGAAGTAGAAGGATGCAAAAATTCTAGTACTCGTAGTTTTAAAATGTGCCACTTTCCAACGTGCCCAAATCGAAGACAGAAATGGATTAATTTCGTAGACCGTTCTCGATGGACACGTACAAAATACTCAACATTATGTGCGGTAAGTGAAACAACATTATGTGAAGTAAGTGAAGCAAGCACATACAAGTATGTGGTAAAACGAACAAATTTTTGGAAAGAAGAAATTGAAACCAAATGCTCTGCCCTCTACTCCGTTCAGACTTAATGTTAATCCTGTAACTGGTTAGAACAACTTACATGATATTTATATAATGAACATTGTGTGTGCTAAAAAGATTTAAAAAAAAACAATGATAGTATGATATACAGGGTGTCCCAGAACTCCCTTTACGCCCGAAAATGAGGAGGAGCTGAGGTGATTTTAAACAACTTTTTCCTTTCCGAAAAAGTTGTCTGAGTCGTGGTTATTGAGTTATTAACAAAAATCCCCGCCCAATCAGAACGCGAGTATACAAGGCGGGCAGGAGCGCGATAACCGCCTCGTGCGTTGCCGCGCCCGTATGTCGCGCTCGTGACGAGAGCATAGGATTAAAGAAATGTTACATGCAAAAATGAATTAACAAATTGATTAAATGTGAAAGAAAAGAAAGAGATTAGTCGTTAATTACGTTCACTGAACGAATGTAACATACTGAATGAAATAACTAAGAAATTTACAAATTACAGAGTACGTAAAATTATGAAAAATGCGAAAAAAATCAGAGTTGAACTTACTTCTTCGTTGGTCAGTGCACCTGCTCGTAGAAGAACGTCAATGGGTCAATGGGTCGACCTTCGGCACTCGAAGATAGGACACATGGCTCGCAGCAGCTGATGCTTGGAGAAAGTCAATGACCTGCACCCGACGATTTTTTCTTTATCATTACGATCATTGTCACTTTCCCACTGGTAAATTTTCACAAAACAAAAATTGTCACTTTTACACTTCCCAAATTCACTGCCACTTTTCATTTTACAAATCCACTGTCACATTACACTTTGCAATCTAAAATTTGCATACACGTTTTTATTTTAATTCTTAGTTCCGATCGGAATACCGTTCGCGGAACAATTCCACTGCTGCTCTCGGATTATAACTCACTTACGCGTAAATAACGAACATATTAAAATATTCCGTGTTCGTTAAGGCACGCACCGTTCTGTTTAGTAACGCAAGGCGAAGCCAACTGATCGCTCGCTCGAAGATTTTCTTCCAGGAAATCTTTCCCCACTCAGCAGGATGTGTATGACAAAAGGCAATTCGGTCTTGGCATCTGGTAAGTGTAAGTCTGAGAACTGTCTCTTGTCATCGGTTCGAGTGTTCTGCACGTGAAGAATTTTTAAGGACGACAAAGAAACGAAGGTCGGGTTTAGTTGAAAAATACAAACACATTTTCTGTAACGAACTTGTCCCCCGAGTGGTGAAAGATTTCCTGGAAGAAAATCTTCGAGCCTCGAGAATCGAGAAGCCTTTGCAAGATGCAGTGACGAATACATCACCTTATTTACAATTTTGGAAGGAAGCAGTTACCTCTTTGCGAGGTATGTACTTTAAGCAAGTAGGCGCAGACGTACATTCTGTGCCTCCTTCGTTAAAAAATTTGATAATCACGGTTGAAGTCTTCATAAGCATCCACGTACTATTATTCAAAAACGGGATAAAATATTTTCATGCTAGAAGCTTAAATCATGACCTGTTAGAAAATTTTTTCGGGCAAATTCGTCAACATCGATTCCGTAGCAATTCCATTCATTTCATTCAGTTTGAACAATCATATAAAATACTTTTAATTAGGAACATGAACAGTCCGCATTCGATAGACAGCAATTGCGAAGAAACATTTAACACATCTCTTGTAGGGCTAGAAAAGTTTCTCCAATGCAAATTAACAGAAAGTACGTCACCGGACATAACAGACAATTTGGACATCCGCATGGAAGTTTACAATTCAAGCCCTTTTTTTTCAAAAACAATACCTGCAATCACTTTAAAAAAATATCACTCGATTTATACATCAGAACGTATTAAATAAATTAAAATGTTCAATTTGCAAGATGCATATTGTGGAGGCTTCTGATCGTAAAAAAGCGCTGAATGATTATTTTTTGCAATGCGTATGTAGAGCGTACAATATAAGCAGATTTATAATAATGAATTTTTATACCAAAAGTAACAAAGCAATATACGTTATTTCACATTAGGAAGCATATCGTATTTAGTTTCTTGTGTATGCATAAGGACGATGCATAAGGACGATATTATTTACATTATTAGTAATTATTGTAAATTTTTGAAGAGTATTATTAATTCCAAGCATCCGTATAATAAAAAAACTAGTAATAAACTAACCCAAAAAATTAACCTTTTCATGAAACGGTAAAGAAATGGGCAAGTTTGAAATGTCTGGTTCCTATTCCAACGAAATCCTTCTTACATTGCTTTCGTTCATAATTTTAAGTAGCAATAATATAATAAATATTATAGCCTTGTGAAAAGAAGCACCTGAAAGTTGTGAAATCAACGAAAGACGTCAAGTTCCCCATTTACTTATTATCATCATAATTATAAACAATATTCAACTAAATTTAAATAAAACAATTATATTTTTGTCAAATTGAGAACTAGAAAGTAATGAAATCGTAGTAACAGTTGTCAAGTTTCGCTCATAAGTTTATTATTTAAATACATATATGGGGAGCCAATTGCTGTTGACCAACGACGTATCAGCGTTCTCCTATATGTGATTTCTACGCTTTCCCCTCTACTACCGAATACGTATTGTCCGATTCTACATCAACGCCTATAAAAATGCGTGATCTTCAACAATAATCCTCACTGTACGTCCCGCTACTGCTACTATATGAAAAATAGTGGTGGAAGGGCAAGCACACATTGCACATAAACCTAGTAAATCATGAAATCAATGTAAACTTGCAGCACAATAGAGCAAAAGTAAGCGCTCCGTTCTATCATCTACTTTTATTAATAGAATATAAAGCTACACAATCCGAAAGGTGATGTGTTAATTAATAAAAGTATGTTGCGATAGACTAAAACAATTTCTTTTTAACATTCAATTTCAAAATACAATTATATTGGTAATTATTTATCAAGACATGTCAAAAATAAGAGTATATTTTGCGACAGAGTAAGGGTTCTCTATTTAGCTACTTTTGCTCTATTGTGCTGCAAGTTTACATTGATTTCATGATTTACTAGGTTTATGTGCAATGTGTGCTTCCCCTTCCACCACTATTTTTCATATAGTAGCAGTAGCGGGACGTACAGTGAGGATTATTGTTGAAGATCACGCATTTTTATAGGCGTTGATGTAGAATCGGACAATACGTATTCGGTAGTAGAGGGGAAAGCGTAGAAATCACATATAGGAGAACGCTGATACGTCGTTGGTCAACAGCAATTGGCTCCCCATATATGTATTTAAATAATAAACTTATGAGCGAAACTTGACAACTGTTACTACGATTTCATTACTTTCTAGTTCTCAATTTGACAAAAATATAATTGTTTTATTTAAATTTAGTTGAATATTGTTTATAATTATGATGATAATAAGTAAATGGGGAACTTGACGTCTTTCGTTGATTTCACAACTTTCAGGTGCTTCTTTTCACAAGGCTATAATATTTATTATATTATTGCTACTTAAAATTATGAACGAAAGCAATGTAAGAAGGATTTCGTTGGAATAGGAACCAGACATTTCAAACTTGCCCATTTCTTTACCGTTTCATGAAAGGGTTAATTTTTTGGGGGATTTCAAGTACACGACGTTTTGAAATTAATGTAGATGGGAGACAGGGGAAAACATTTGATAGGTGGTGATATGACTGTGAATCCTTTGCATTCCTGACATTTTTTATCGTCGGTCAATAGCGTTTCGACGAGAGGATTGGTCGATGGTATCGCGGTCGCTCGTAAGCCTCCGGCTGGTCTTTTCGAACATGGGCCAGGAAACGTATGAAAAGGTGAAGTTTGTAATATTCCCTGAAAGCCTGACGAGCGGCCAGATAGTGGATGATTCGAGAGGAACGGCTGGAATAACCGTCGACGGTGAGAAAGGAAACGTCGCGAAGGATAGATATAAATCCGGGAACGAAAGGGGTGAACGCTCGTTTTGTATATATTCATTCATCCACTATCCCATCCGGCAGCCATTTTTACCGTTGCCACGTTATCCAAGCTGTGCCCTCTTTATACGTTCTCTAGGCT
>NW_017178777.1:17017-17686 GCF_001652005.2 Ceratina calcarata
TCTTTTGGATTGTGTAGCTTTATATCCTATTAATAAAAGTAAATGATAGAATGGAGCGCTTACTTTTGGGGTGCTTTTTGGAGTGAGTGCCCTTTGCCTCTCACTTTCGGAAAAAAAAACTTACAGTAGATGCTTTGAAAAAAACTTATAGTAGGTGTTCAAATTGACATCCATTAACTTGTTGACAGTAACCAATCCTATTGTAAAATGATTCGACTGCTCTTCGAATAATTTCTCTTGGAATAGAGCAAATTTCTTCGATAATTCTTCGTCTTAATTCGTCGAGATTTTTGAGATTGGTTTTGTAAACACGTTCTTTTATATAACCCCACAGGAAATAATCTAAAGGTGTGAGGTCTGCGGATTTCGGAGGTCATTCTATCGTACCTCTTCTTCCAATCCATCTCTCGACAAACGTTTCGTTCAGGAATCGTCTAACATTGACGTCATAATGTGGCGGAGTACCGTCTTGTTGAAACCATGTATGTTCAAAATCTTCTCATAATGTCATACTGCAGGAAATTGGTATTACTGTTCTATCAATAACATATAATAACGATGGATGCGCCACAAATTTGAGAACCTTGACACAGTTAGGGTGCAACCTAAATATGGAAAATTCAAAATTTGGCACTGCAGCTCTGCTATTATCTTATTTATAAAAAAAAA
>NW_017178777.1:19305-24778 GCF_001652005.2 Ceratina calcarata
AAAGTAAACCCACTAAATTGATTAGAGAGTACCTCTTTCACTGTACATGTGCACAAATCATTTTCTCGTAAATGTCTAATTATATCGCCCATATTATGTATTCGTACATCTCTACGCCGTAATTGTTTCTGTAAGTTTTTTACTTTGTTTCGTAATTGTTCCAGTTCATTAAGTACTGTTACATATGTGTTTGATGTTTCAACATAAACGTGCTTAACCGTTGACCTATTAGAATCCTCATCCTGTAATAATAGCATCTAACGTTAAGTTTCAATTCAGGTTCCGTAAAAGAAATATAACAAACCTCTTCCATATTTACATCATTTAAAGATTCCTCTTCATGAAGCACCATGTTGGTGGTAGAAGTAGAAAGCCGATATTCTTCTGACTGCGAAGTAATATTTTACAATCATTTCCTAACTTAAAAGAAATATCAGGCTGTCGTAGGAAAAGTGTTAAAGCTCAAGAATGGTGAATTTCGAAATTCAAGTATTTAGAAAAATACTGACCAATAGAGCACGTGTAGTATCCGCGCTTAGTCACAGAATTGAATGTACATACATAGATATTTACATACCTCATTGTTTGGAGTATTTATTGTTAGAAGCTCCACCTCGAATAACGTAGGTATTGCTTTTATTTTTAGTCGGCGCGGAGAATTCGTACACTTAAAAGAGTCACTGGCAAAATGCTTGCTGCATATTACGGTATATTTTGATATTTTAGGCCGTATGTTCGCAGGTATCGCGTTAAGAAATCTTTTTCTTAAATTCGGTGCCGTTGGAAATCTGTCCAAATTACAGGCTTCGTTAACTGGCAATTAAATGTATTTTTTTACAGAATATATGCAATTTTAGTTTGGCTTTCACTTACCTGTGTAAAGTAACACCCTCACTTATCTTCCACTCCCTCTTACACTTTTTAATACAGCACGCTTTAACCATTTTATGTTTTTTTATAATATTGCACTTTTGTAAACGATGTTGATGACAAATTTGTCGATGATAAATTGAAAATCGCGGTCATGACTACTCAATGCGTGGCGCAATGCGCAATGGTCTACACGCAAATTTACTACAGTACACTACTTAGTAAGAGAAGGATAGTAGAATGGAGAAAGATGCATTCACCGCGCAGCATTTCCTCTCAATCGAACCTGCCCCGCTACTACATTCCCTTACAGAACTTCGCCCTCCACTTAGATATAGAGCTCAATGACTGTGCCAACGCTGTACATAGATCAGCCTGAATGCAGCCACCGATCGCAAAACGCGCCAGGATGGGCGCAGGTGATCGACCGTCCAACACGAATCTGAGCCACTTTGAAGCCACAGAAGGTCTCCGGTCCCGGACGCCGACCGAAGACCAACTGGTCCGGGACTTCCTCGCACGGGAATTGTCCAAGTTCGACGATGTCAAGGGAGTAACTCCACTCCTGACCCATGAAATCCAGCTCAAGGCTACCACGCCGCTTAAGCAGCTATATCGATCACGGAACCCCGCCATGCAGAAGATCATGGACGAGGAAGTAACGAAGATGCTGGCGGAGGGTGTCATCAGCCATCAATTTGCGTTATATTACATTTTCGAATACATTAATAAATAAAATAAGTTACATATTATACAGGGTGACCCAAAAAAAAGTGTTAGAGCCAAAAATGGCAGATTGGGAGGGTCATTCTGAACCCTGATGTGGATCTTGTTATGGATCTTAGGTGTTAGAAATTCGGGTTTTAAATCGAAGAAGCATGAATCACATGCCCTTCGCGGAATCGGGATATTCCTTTCCCGAAAATAGACGGTATCGTTGGTAGACAGGAATTCGTAACGTCGAACAATAGAAGGAATGTCGATCCAATTTCCTAATCCGATTATGACGCTAGCCGCTCGGTCGATTCGTAAGAGTCCCGAGCGAAGAAAGACAAGAACAATTGCGATAACAGATGTAACTTTCGAAATTTCGTATGATCGAATTCCAATCATACGATATGATTGTTAACCCTTTAACCTACAACTACGTGTGAAACACATATTTGAGCCAAAACTGATTATCACAGGCCTGGCCCGTAGTGCGACAGTCGCGGTTTCTACCGCGGTGTTTACGTCTTGGGTCCAGGCTGTTGAAACGTAAATCGTAGGTTAAAGGGTTAAAAGCGTTACATAATCATGCAAGAACCTGTATGAAAGTAAAGGATGGTGTATGGGAATGAGTGTGAGTTGCAAGGATCATGCGATCTGGTTTGGATAACGGTGTTGTTGCAAAACCAAGGGAGGCGTTGGACGTTTAAAGCGCGTTTAATTTACAAATAAAGTTCTCGCCTTACAAATAGTGATACAATAAGTGATTTAACTTTAAACCTTGAGTTTAGATTTTGCTGCTTTAGAGGAATTAGAGCAATCTATTCTCTTGTCGAGAATAGGAAGCACGAGGTATCTCGCTCTATGGTCTTCCATATACAGTCCACATAAACACCTGCGACTGGTATTAACTCGACAATAAGTCGACAACACGTGTAAACGTCATAATCGACAATTCTATTCTCTTTGCAGGGAATAGACCGGATTAACGGACGACCGGGACAGCGGAGGACTTCCGTCGCCCGGCCGCCACTTATTTTCTTTTATTTAATTTTCATTACATTAAGGGTGCAGGGTTCATTTCTTTTGATTGAAATAAATTGGGTTCCTGTTTTTATAAACCTTGCATCAATTTAATTATACCGTTTCTCTTCTCCGGACTCCCGTTAGGGTATCCCATCCCTAACATTAGGCTTCACATTCTTTTTGTTCCGACCAGATGAACTGGAAAAATGCTCGAGCTTCGAATGCCCTCCAAGACAATTATACGCAAACTATTGATTTTCATTGACTGAATGCAATGTGAATTAAACATTGCGAATTTCTGATAATTCCATATAAGTGATTTTTACTCCTTCATATAAAGACTTGTTGCGAGAAATAAGCGAGTCAATTGTCCTGCCTTATCCTCAAAGTTCGTTCGTGTATTATTCATCTTCCAATAAACGTGTAACTTCCTACTGTTATAATCATTTGTATTCTCTCAAAAAGAACTGTTCGAGCAACCTTTAATTCGGTTGATAATCGGGCATTGTCGCCGTCTTGTTTACCTCGCCGGTAGATGCGGCATCGCGAGAAAGATGACGTATAAGCTAGGGATGGCCTGAAATTCGCCGAAGATTCCGGGAATCGGGAATCGCCCGTAATCGGTTCTTTTTATTCTATTAAAATATTCCGTGTTCGTTAAGGCACGCACCGTTCTGTTTAGTAACGCAAGGCGAAGCCAACTGATCGCTCGCTCGAAGATTTTCTTCCAGGAAATCTTTCCCCACTCGGGGGACAAGTTCGTTACAGAAAATGTGTTTGTATTTTTCAATTAAACCCGACCTTCGTTTCTTTGTCGTCCTTAAAAATTCTTCACGTGCAGAACACTCGAACCGATGACAAGACACAGTTTTCAGACTTACACTTAACAGATGCCAAGGCCGAATTGCCTTCTGTCATATACATCCTGCTTGTCCCCCGAGTAAGGAAAGATTTCCTGGAAGAAAATCTTCGAGCGAGCGATCAGTTGGCTTCGCCTTGCGTTACTAAACAGAACGGTGCGTGCCTTAACGAACACGGAATATTTTAATATGTTCGTCATTTACGCGTAAGTGAATTATAATCCGAGAGCGGCAGTGGAATTGTACTGCGAACGGTATTCCGATCGGAACTAACAATTAAAATAAAAACGTGTATGCAAATTTTCAATTGCAAAGTGCAATGTGACAGTGGATTTGTAAAATGTAAAGTGGCAGTGAATTTGGAAAGTGTAAAAGTGACAATTTTTGTTTTGTGAAAATTTACCAGTGGGAAAGTGACAATGATCGTGATGATAAGGAAAAAGCCATCGGGTGCAGGTCATTGACTTACTCCAAGCATCAGCTGCTGCGAGCCATGTGTCCTATCTTCGAGTGCCGAAGGTCGACTCATTGACCCATTGACGTTCTTCTACGAGCAGGTGCACTGACCAACGAAGAAGTAAGTTCAACTCTGATTCTTTTCACATTTTTCATAATTTTACCTATCCTGTAATTTGTAAAGTTGTTTGTTATTTCATTGAGCATGTTACATTTGTTCAGTGAACGTAAGTAACGACTAATCGCTTTCTTTCAATTCAAAACAAAAATTGTCACTTTTACACTTTCCAAATTCACTGCCACTTTTCATCTTACAAATGCACTGTCACCTTGCACTTTGCAATTAAAAATTTGCAAACAGCGGGCGGTCAGTCTGCAGATTCGGAGTCGTTTTCGACCGGGGGCCCATGACCCTCCTGCTTTTACACGCTTCTCCCTATACCGACTACAGCCCTGATTTCGCTCGTTTTCGAGCTGTCGGTTCCGATAACTGTCTGAACGGTATCGGATAGTGGTAATACTCCTTAAAAGCTCACAAAAGGTATACTTCCGTAAACTCATATTTTTCATTATTCTTGTTTGGTTGTCGATAAACCATAGCAAAGAACATCAAAACTTTACCAACAGATGTTAGAAAAGCCACGTAACTACCCTAGTCCTTTAAAATAATGTCGATGCACATAGCAACAGTAGATGAACGATTTTCCTAGGAAGCCGAGGTACGCGGTGTTCGTTCGTCGAAAATACTAATTAAACCATCGCTGCCGAGTTTATCGAGTTCTGGTCACTCGGTTGTAACTGCAGCGCAGAAGCATGGTTTCCCGAATAAACTAACGTTAATTATATAAGCTGTTCTGACCTACATAGCTTTTCTCGCTCCCTTATCACGGTAATACGAACTAACTCCTTTAATGTCTTTTTGACTACGGCACATATTTCCCTTCACGGACGATTTTAGTCTCTACTTTTCGTTCTTTCCACAGCTCCCCTCCCTTTCGCATTTATCTAGCGTTTTTTTCCTCGCCTTTGTCGGACTTGTCGGCGTTCTTGCACTTCATTGTTTAATTCTTCTTCGTTATACCTGCCGTTCGTTTCTGTTCAACCGGTCCGCGGATTTGAATTCGGAAAATAGTGGAAATCGCGAGCGGATAAGCTGACTTCTTTTGTCATCCGCCTTTTATCCATTGCGGATTTTCTCGACTGTATCTTGCTCCGATGGAAAGTCACGCTATTTGTCTCTGAATCGCTCGTTATATAATTGATCGTTACGTTGACGTTAATGGATTAGTTACGCTTTCTGCAATCCCTTGGATGTAAACAATTCGGATCTCGTCCTGCTGCGAGTTTCCGCTACGCGATTCCATTCGATCATATTCTCTCGTTCCGTATTTGGATGAAAAAAACAACTGCCTTGAGTAGCAAACTGAAAATGCAATGAATTGATTGATATTAATCTAAGCTAATTAACCCTTTGGCGACGGCGCACCTGTACCATACGTTGCTACTTTTCGCCTAAGTAAAAGTAAGTAAGATAAGTGGTGCCGTGTATAAGC
>NW_017178778.1:0-658 GCF_001652005.2 Ceratina calcarata
GAGAATGGATGAGTCTCATAGTCAGTAAATAATTTGACTAGAAATTTATTATCGGAGCCAGAAATAGTAATTATTGCACAAATAACTGTAGCCATGTTTTGTTCCCTATCAATTCTCCTAATTGTCAGTAACTGGCGCGCAATATCATAGAGAGCCACGAGGGAATCCCATTAATCACTGTCAGATAGAATCTGTGCTCTAGAAAGCCGCGTGTCGATGGTCAAGGAATTTCGAGTTGCTTCTTCTTTTTCCTTTTCTTTTTTTTTTTAGAGAAGCAATGCTCTACAGTTTTTGTTGATAGTTTATCACGGCGGTGACCTGTGGAAGGCAACGTACGGTGGTCCTTGAATTCAAAATAGTTTTCGTCGTTTGCCAGAGAGAGAGAGGAACGGGTGCGTGCCGCGCATGAAAAACTTCCGTTCTCGTCCGTGAGAATGGCGCCTCGGATTACAGGCTACGCGGTAGGGTTTACAGAATTTCTCGCACAATGTTGTAAAAGTGTTGATCGAATTTTCTAACTTTAGTTCAAGGACTCCAACCGCGAGCTTCTGGTATTCTCGACCGCCTGTGCGATTTTCACGCACCGCTGGATACACAAACTGAAATCATACGTAGATATTGTTAATCTACAGATTAGAATTAAAGAAAAAAGCCTCCT
>NW_017178779.1:0-658 GCF_001652005.2 Ceratina calcarata
CGGGCAGCCGACAATCGGGGTTACCTATCTCGTGCGAGATAAGCGGCTTAATATCGCGACCGGACCGAGAAGTTTGCCAAGTCCGCGATTTTTTTGCCGGCCCGTCGCGCCGCTTTTATCTCTCCACACTTTCTCGCGGCTCGCGGGACGAACTGGGTCAGCCGGCTTTTGCCCCGCACCTGAGAGTCAGCATCCCCAACGGTGAATTCGCGTCTCGCGGATTTCTACAAGTCTGCTCGAATACTCATTTATTTTCATTGAATAAAAATCCCCCAAAGTAGCTCCCGTATCTGAATTAATAGGAAAATATATTTTCAATTTCTCAGGTAGGAAATCGTTTCGAATATAGAATTAAAAAGCCCATTCTTTATAAATATTGATGGATATATTTGATAAAATTATAATATATATCATGGGATTCATTTGCGCGGGGTTTCTGATAATATTTATGACAGTTGATGCTTTCATCGCCAGTTATCTCTACTCAGGTACGACGCGACGAGTTTTCACCCGAGGTCTATTATTCATAGGCGACTGATGGTTTCGATCGTTCTGTTCGGAAATGCGATAAAGTAAACGCGGATATGGTCACACTGTTCCGAGGTTTGTTCCTTTTTTTAACGGCATTTTATTTTGTTACTTTATTGCAAAACCTTCC
>NW_017178780.1:0-658 GCF_001652005.2 Ceratina calcarata
TTTATAAATATGAATAAATTAGCTAAAGTGTCAAAAAATTCATTGAATGAAATAAGTAAAAAATAAGAATATGATGGCCCTTGCTTGAGAATATTTTAACGATTATAATTGGTATATGCGTCCGCGCAAACTGTTGATGTCTACCTGCTTTGAACTCGACAAGAAAGAAGCGATGGCGGCCTTCCTTTCATTCAAAAGGTCAAACGAGCATGTTTGCAACGTGTGTACAATTCTCCTTGCACTTATTAACATATCTCGATTTAACACACGCAGTATATTCTCCATTAACATTCCCAAGTCTGACTTTCATCCATACATTATACAACGTTCATATTGCAAAGTGCATATTGCAATGTTTGAATGATAAAAAAACAATGCCTATGTGAAACAGATTTCTTAAACTGATACTATAAATCCGGAATTCGATGAAAATTTAAAAGGGGTCAATAATTATCGAAGGGTTGGTTGGGGTTCGATGCATCGGCGATTGATCTCCATAATCAAGATCCCATCGATTATTAAAAAAAAGTGATAATTAATTGTTTAAAAATGGAGTTCGAGAAAAATATGTCAATATAAAATTGGCTACTGAACCAGCATTATTTAATTTTCTCTCTTCTTATCTAGTGGAAGCAGGCTTTAGTCAAGTCTTAATAAC
>NW_017178781.1:0-658 GCF_001652005.2 Ceratina calcarata
ATAATTATCACAACGATTTCATTGATTATTCTTTCATTTTAATCCCTTCGTTTCAGGACTTCAGTTTATATGTCACAATATTTCAATAACTATACGAACACATTTCATCATAATGATTCCCTAAAATAATCCAATAATCCATTTATTGATAATATCGTTATAAACTATTGTCATAACGTGCGTTTACGAAGTTGCTGTTTCTTAGAAGTCACAGGATTAGAAGAAAAGGCGATAAGAAAATCCAATATTTACCGGAAAGGAATTAAAAGAGAATACTTGGAAACGGATGTTGGTTTCCTTCTTTACACTGTGTCCGTGTACACGTGTGTAAAAGCACAGGCATAGAAGTTTACAAATACCCATTTAGTAGTTTGCAGACCTACACAAACAGCAAGTAGTCGAATACAAATTGAAGCCGATAGTAAAAGAGGTAGACTCGGCATTATCCACAGACAGTCTCGATTATCCACTTCGATTATACCTCGAATCTCAATATGGAAAATTTCTTTCTACTCTTACGCCAATTTTTTATTTCGTATGTGAGTGCGAATTTTTATGCAAAATAATACTTTTGAGATTTTGAAAATTGAAGTATAACATTTCTTTTGCTTTGCAAAAATTATAATATTTACTTATGCATTTACACATGTGTATACAC
>NW_017178782.1:0-658 GCF_001652005.2 Ceratina calcarata
CACGGGAACGTCGGGACGGACGGCGCGCATTCTGTATCAATTATTCTCGGAGGAGCAGCACTAACTCGTAGAACCGCGACGCGTGTCCCGTGCAACGCCGCGCCGGGGCATTAACTCGATGCAAAATGTATTTATTTATTTGGCTGGAATTCTAGAGACCACTAATCAGGCCGCGGTATATGTGCAATTAACGCACCGCGCTGACCCTTTTCGCGCTCCGCACAATTACCCAATATTAAACATTATACGGAACTTCAACGTTCCACGTCGTTAAAAAATTAGCGTACAGTCCATTATATAATTGCCTCGACGCTGTTAAAACCTTCATATGTACACTGTTATAACTTTCAAATTTTATAATCGCTCTCCTGCAATAGTGAAATGATTTAACCGTCTGGTTTTTGTATTTGCATTACCGGTATCCACATATTTTTAGCAAAAAAAAAAAAAATTACCGGTAGCATGGAGTACGCGTGATAACGGGAATTATCTGCGACGTAGTCCATAAATAAATATATAGACATTTATTCTGTGTATAAAAACAGATTACTCATCCTCGGTCCAGCGAGAGCCACTAATACAGATTCCGCGTTTTCAATGTTTCAAACAATTTTCGGTTCCCACTCGCGAAAACCCTGACAAAATCCAGAGCTTCCCG
>NW_017178783.1:0-658 GCF_001652005.2 Ceratina calcarata
CCCCGTTAGGTCATAATCTAACACGTATAGTTAAATGTAGAGAATTTCTTATCATTGTTATGAATAATAATAATATTTCTTCCGCCTTGATTGGCGAGGTATTAATGGGATTTGTCCGTGATCGAATTATAACGGGTCGAATGCTCTGATCGCGGTAATGGTCGGACGAGTGAATTGAATTTACATGTGAATAATCATGTTGTTCTCTATGTACTTAGAGGGGTGAGGAAATAGGAGGCTGGTGTAGGAACGAGACGGTATCCAGGACGGAAACGAGGACTCGAGAGGGAAGAAGGAAGGACAACCTGTTGAACGGGACGGCCGAGGAAAAGACGGAGAGAACGAGTCCCGGTTCACGCTCACGGGACATGGATAATGAATAGTAGATATCCGCGCGATGGCTTTTGTTAGTATTACAAGGTGCACGGGTAAAATTCGGTGTGGGAGATTTATTAAGTCGATAGGAACGAGTCTCGAGTTTCGGAGATGAAATTTTTTCCTCTTGTTTAAGTCACGATATCGCGAGAGTCAGATTTTGTCAGAATACGCGCTGGTTTTGTTTGTCCTCTTTATTATTTTTATTCTATCTAAATTATCTATATATATTTTTAATCCTTTAGTGTTGCGTGATCACTGACCTTTGCCTCGGGTAAAGGCG
>NW_017178784.1:0-658 GCF_001652005.2 Ceratina calcarata
CGGAGTGCGGAAAGCCTCCGAATCATACAGTCCGCTACAGCACGCTGTTGAATTGGAACCGCGTGCGGCTCATATATTTTCGTGAGCCCATATTTATTGAATCGTGTTTACAGCAACCGAGGCAGACGTCGAGAAAGGTCCCCTAGCCGCGACCGAGAGGAACGGGGACGACGCCGCCGTCGCTGAACACTTCTCCCTGACTCGAGCAAAGGAGGCACAGAGGACAGAACCACCGGATGAAAATGGACCTTGGGAGCCTCCATAGCGACGAGTCTTGTTTGAGTACAAATAAATCAGGTTTCTTTTGAAAAGATTATTGTTCACATTCCTTGATAGTAACACCCGTTCTCCAGGCCGAACCGCGTTAGGGCCACCTATCCCTAACAATAAAAGTATTAGAAAAACGTATAACAACCTTAGAGAACACTGTTCACAAAGAAAAAAAGGACGAAGGGAAAACCTTAATTACAGAGGATCACCAAGATCCTTTTAACGAATTAAAAGCAAGCTTCGACAAACAGATGTCGAAATTCAAGACAGAGATAAAAGAACTCCTGACTATAAGCCTGGCAAATAAAAATACTACACAAGCAAAGGAAGAAAGTGCCAAAAACGGCAAAATCTCCACTATCAGATCGGAAGACAACTTATGCATCCC
>NW_017178785.1:0-658 GCF_001652005.2 Ceratina calcarata
AAATTAGGAAGAGTATTATGAATTTATTTATCTTCTGATTTAAAGTTTTATACATTAACTAAAACGATGATAAAGAAAGCAGAAAGCGATTGTGTCTTGAGTGAATGTAATAAAATCGACATGTATCCGTTGAATTACAAATTGAATGTTAACCGGGCAAGGTGTGGGATGTTCAACGAGATTGAATTGGTTTGTTAAGAACGGGTGGTCTCCTCCCTTAAGCGGTAATGATACGGAAAAACGGGCGTAGGTTGTACGAGTTTTTCTATGCTAATTGCACGGAAGATCGTCGCGTGTTTTGAAAAGGGGGACAGACGGAATTTGAAATTAGGGCAGGCGAGGTGTTTCGCTTCTTCCTGATAGCTACAAAACCTCGTTAATTACGCTTTCATATTGAAGAAATAGGTCGAACCTGAATTTCCATTCAATCCGCGTTACGTTTACTTTAATGCGCCCTGAGTGGCGAACACCCTTCGTGCTCTTTCAAGAATTATTGAAATTTTTTGTTCTATCCTGTACAATAAATCGATCTTCTGAATCATACGTCATATCATTCTCAGAGAATAAATGAATTTCATAATATTTATCACAGTTCTTGAATCACAAATATCTTTTTTTAAAATGTTTTACCATTATGTTTCCTAATATTTTTCATGAA
>NW_017178786.1:0-658 GCF_001652005.2 Ceratina calcarata
CCAATCATTAGACCACCGGGGAAGGGTGTCGGTGCTCCGATACCACTTCTCTTGCATCGAAGACAAAACGGGGGATTCGAGAATTTTCGGAGTTCTGCCGCATATAAATATCTCGCGAGGGGCGTCGCGCTCATTACTTATCGATATGTCGCAAGAACAAAACGGACAGAAGTTCAACGCTTTTGAGAAGGTTTTGAAACTGGCACCTACCAGCCCAAAGAGTGACCAGATGGACGAACAGGCGACGCCTACAAAAAAAGCGGAAGCGCAGTCCGCGAAATTATCGCATTCCCAAGCGGACGCAGCCGACCCCGGAAAACACTCCGGAGAGGCAACAAACTCCGGAGCCCCGGATCCAGCCTCCGCTAGTATTCCCAGTGGCAATTAATGGTGCAGTGACGGTGCCGGGTCATATTCCGTTCACTTCGCGACGTTTTCGCTGGCATGTGGGGTCAGGGAAATACATGTTCCGATGGAACAAAGAGGGACGCTTGACGTCGTTGACGTTCAACGACAACCCTCCGTCGACGTCCACCTCCGAGGACAAGCAGAGCGAGGCCGCTGGTTCCAAAAGGAAGCCAAAGCGGGAACCGGACACCAAGGCGCAACCAAAAAGGAAGAAAAGTCATCGGAGGACTCGCGCGAGGACACCCTCGCC
>NW_017178787.1:0-658 GCF_001652005.2 Ceratina calcarata
TGTTAGTTCGTTTTTGCATGCAATATTTCTTTAATCCTATGCTCTCGTCACGAGCACGACATACGGGCAGGAGCGCTCTGATTGGTCGGGGATTTTTGTTAATAACTCGATAACCACGCCTTAGACAACTTTTTCACAAAGGAAATTGTTGTTTAAAATAACCTCAGGAACCTCTCATTAAAATAAGTACTATCTGTTCTGGGACACCCTGTATAATTGCTCCAGCAATATGCTTAATTATTTCATCAAAATATTCTGACTGAATCCACGCGTCTTTTTTAGAATAATCATGTTCTAGTACATTATAATTAGAATGTATATAATCACTAATCGGGAAAGATAATTTTTTACTTTTTCAAGCTCTTTTTCTTTTCTCTTTGTCTTTCTCCAGTTTATTGTTAGGGTTTTTTTCATCAATACTGTTGTAATCGAATGATGTCGATACATTATTATCAATTTCTTATTTTGTTATTGAAGTTTCGTTCGTATTATTGTCAGATATCAGAAGCGTGTCGTCCTGAGGTGTACAATTTGCAGAGACAGGAACATTCACGTTTATATTATTCAAAAGTAATTTTTTATACGCAGACTGAAATTGAATAGTTATAGAATTATTCGTAAACCCATTCATCCTTCTAATTAAAGCAAAGAACATTTC
>NW_017178788.1:0-341 GCF_001652005.2 Ceratina calcarata
ACACATGTCCTTGTTTACAACTCTTTCCTTTTCCTCCTTTATTATTAAATTATGACTGAATCAACTAAAATCATAGCATGGTATATCAGCAAAGATACAAACTTCATCCAAACATAAATATAAAGGCACATAGACATTAAGCCAGCTGAAACTAAGTCTAAACCTCCTAAAATGGATTTCAAATAAATTCTTAAACTAGCTTCATTTAATAAAATTCAAAATAGAGTAATAATAAATTTCATATAACAGTCAACAAGTTTCAAAAATTTATAAATACAACCTACTCATCAGTCAATCAACCCATACACAATTACATTGCCAAAATCAACCAGATAAAGGTC
>NW_017178789.1:0-990 GCF_001652005.2 Ceratina calcarata
GTCGGCACCACCACGGCACCTATCGGTGGCTCGGCCGAACCGCCCGTTACAAACATTAAATGTAAGAAAAAAAATACATATGTTATAAAAAAAGTATGGTGGTGACAAGATGCAAACCTACCGTAAAAAAGTAGGCAACCA
This sequence comes from Ceratina calcarata, assembly GCF_001652005.2. Lineage (NCBI taxonomy): Eukaryota > Metazoa > Arthropoda > Insecta > Hymenoptera > Apidae > Ceratina > Ceratina calcarata. The sequence continues at coordinate 142 of NW_017178789.1, forward strand.
TTACTGGTCTCCAGTCTTCGCCACTACACTGCCGCCGCCGTTGGAAACGCGTCTTCCATCTCCGTACTTGAACATCATATATAGAGGGTATCCCAGAACTCCCTTGACGCCCGAAAATGAGGAGGAGCTGAGGTGATTTTAAACAACTTTTTCCTTTGCGAAAAAGTTGTCCGAGGCGTGGTTATTGAGTTATTAACAAAAATCCCCGCCCAATCAGAGCGCGAGTATACAAGGCGGGCAGGAGCGCGATAACCGCCTCGTGCGTTGCCGCGCCCGTATGTCGCGCTCGTGACGAGAGCATAGGATTAAAGAAATGTTGCATGCAAAAACGAACTAACAAATTGGTTAAATATCAAAAGAAAGAAAGGGATTAGTCGTTACTTACGTTCACTGAACAAATGTAACATGCTCAATGAAATAACAAACAACTTTACAAATTACAGGATAGGTAAAATTATGAAAAATGTGAAAAGAATCAAAGTTGAACTTACTTCTTCGTTGGTCAGTGCATCTGTTCGTCGAAGAACGTCAATGGGTCAATGGGTCGACCTTCGGCATTCGAAGATAGGACACATGGCTCGCAGCAGCTGATGTTTGGAGTAAGTCAATGACCTGCACCCGACAATTTTTTCCTTATCATCACGATCATTGTCACTTTCCCACTGGCAAATTTTTACAAAACAAAAATTGTCACTTTTACACTTCCCAAATTCACTGCCACTTTTCATTTTACAAATCCACTGTTACATTGCACTTTGCAATTGAAAATTTGTATACACGTTTTCATTTTAATTCTTAGCTCCGATCGGAATACTGTTCGCGGAACAATTCCACTGCCGCTCTCGGATT
>NW_017178789.1:1521-11735 GCF_001652005.2 Ceratina calcarata
AATTCTCAGACATGTTCAACTACACTACGAACACGTCAAAAGTTTCTCAGTTTTTTCGCAAGGTGTTAAATAAGGAAAACCTCAAAAAAACTGATTTTTCGAATTTTCCCGATTACTACCCCCGTGGTTGAGATATAGGGCTAAAAATTGGAGTGAATGTTTCTTTTTTGATAAGCTATCGAGTGGCGCAAACGGCGCTTCATTCGACTTGTCGTGTAACCTCAAAAAAAGATCATTATCTTTGGTGCGTTTCCTACCTCTTCCGAATTCGGGGAAAGGCCCCTCATAATTTACCCTTTCTTTTAAAATGCATTCCGAGATGCCGCAACCACCTGATTGTTACCAGGTTCCCACCGAACGGGCCCGGAACTATAAACTGCAATGTTTATGACTTCCCGTAGAACCACCTGCATCGCACGTGTCCTCCGGTCCCATTTTTCCCTCTCGGAAAAGATCCCTTTTTCTAGGAATCTTCCTACCCCTTCATCTAAAAATCTCCCTACCAACGGGCTACCGCTCCCAAAAACCCTTAGTATAAGAGAAGGCCCTTCAGCGCCAAAGACACAGTTGTAAAAAAGGTTGTAAGTCAGTTTCTAACTCGGTTCGCGAGACTTTGTGCAAGGAACAACTCTTAATAAACACTTTAAAAACGGAACCCAGTCTTGTTTTTCTGTAATTCAACGACAGACTTAAGGGCACATTTGACCCCCTTATCCAGCTAGGGCGTTTATATAAAATTGTGTGGGAATGTAAGGATGCATGAGTGTAAGGATGTGTGTGGCCACGTGTCGTCAGGCGGCACGTGGAGAACCCATGGAGGTCAGCGGAAGCGGGTTATCGAGCGGAGTCGATATTGTTTCGACAATGTATCAAGCTCCGCGGATGGTATCGATGATCAAGGGCCGCCGCGAGCCGTTGGGACTCCACGTGTCCAGTTGGTAGCAACGGTGTGTGATGTGATAGGACGAGTGCCGAATGTATGAAGAATATGTGAGGAGTGTGTGGAGTGTGGTGTGTGAGAGACGCGAGCGAATTGAGACAGTCGAGAGTTGCGAGCTCAGCGAGTAACAACTAAATAAAGTTCTCCTGTGTTAACAAAATTCTGATCTACGTCCCGAGTGGAAAGGTCACTGAAAACCTCCTTTCCCATAATTGTAAACAATATATACTGTATTATACATCCCGATTTTATTGTTACCAATACGCTATTCTTATTCGAAGTAAATGCAGTTCTTCGATACTGCGTAATATCCTTTCACATTCCGTAGTTTTCTCCGACACTACGTAGAACACGATGACCCATCTATAATTTACAATTTTTTGCATAAAAAATAAGTAAAAGAGTCCGCTGATGGGACTCTTTCCGATTTCTTCAGACTTACGCTTATATGTATGTGTATCTATTATCGAAAAGAAAAGAAAACTTGAAGTATGAAAGACATAAAGAGGTTGATCTTTTGACGGAGGACGGCGACTAAGTATCGCGAATCTCGATGGTTCGTACAATTTTCTTAATGCAAGTCGGCACTTTCGTATTTTACTACGAGTTATAATACGCATTTCACTTTGAAAGTATATTATGCTACCATGATCATAATCATTTTACTATCATATAAACTACGTTCTAAACGATGTTTCGACGAAAATTTCTTGATGCTTGAGTACTTGGCATTTACCTGACAGTTTGAGCAATTGACAACGCTTCATGGTGTTTTAAATATTTTATGAATCATATTTTCTGTTGATAGTTTCGAGGTTGATAGCTGTGTGCATATTTTGTCTTCAAATATTATGTACCAACACGACGTTTATAATTATGATTAAAATGTTCTGTATTCGATTCGTGTTCGTAAATCGTTGCGATCGATATTGATATGCGATTAGATATCGTACTTCCATTTGCATTGTCATGATGTGATTGTATTCAACAATGTTTTGTTTGCTCGACGACGATACGATATGCGAACAGCTCCCGTGCGAATCATGTCGATCGTTATCTGGTATAAACTAAAATTCAATTACGATCCATGACGGGGTCTTCGTTCTTCGTCATATCATCGAACGGCGTGCAGCATATTTATTTGTGCAATATATTTGTACGATCCCGATTTATATCTGTACTTTGAATTCGAACGGACTCAACCTTTTCATTTTGCGTTTCGCTCTTCAGCCGAGGTGATTCCCTTGTCTTTTGTTTGATTAATAAAGTAGTGCGGAGTAACGTGCTTTCGATTGTTATCAGCAGCGTCATATCGATAAACGCGATGAGGGGATCAACGAAAAGTGGTCGGGTAATAAGTGGTCGCGCAATGATATGTATCGAAGACACAGCGAACATATCGCATTTTCGAAACAACTGCTCGTACATTCCGCGCATTTCTCATCTGAGTGACCGATTGGCGCACGATTAATTGTGTATCATTTTATTAAAAATCATCTAGAGTTTCTGGTTTCGCGATTTCTGCCTTCTCCTGATTGTAATTAGTTGTTGCGATGATCGAGCAAACATCGTGAAAGTTTGATTATTTGCAAAGCGTTTCGGTGTGATTACTTAAGATAAAAAGAGAGAATAACTGTTATCTTTGATCACGATGATTGGAAAATACTTTGAAGTAATCTTACGCTTCGATTTTTCATCCTTCGCGAGAAACATGATACGAAAAAAGCGATTACAAGTATTCATTTATTGCGCGTTGCAAATTGTCCATGTGCTGTGCGAAAGCGGCGGTGGCGACGGTGCGACTCATGAAAATAAAACGGTGAACGGCGGTTCCATTGAAATTCCAGTGCTCAATAGTGACGACTACGCGGTGTCCATAAGACGATTAAATGATTCTTATCCTCAAACGTTGAGAAATAACGAGACATTTGTGAACGAGGCGACGGGACTCGATCGAAAGGACGAGCAGCTCCTGTTGGACTATTACCAGTGGACGACCGATATATTAAATTTGGATTTGGACATTGATTTCGATCGAAATCAGTTTGAACATGGTACGCTTGACGAGCTAAGAAGTAACGAGATGATAACGGTGGTGAATGCGTGCGACGAAACAGGTACAATTAGTTCGGTGGAAACTAACTTTTAAATTAGGATTTTAAATTATAATGTAACCGTAAAGCGACGTAATACTGTAGCGTGTAATCTCGCCTAGTCGAAATCCGTTTAACTGTGTTTCCTCTTCCATTCAATTTTTCTATTTCGTATTTATAGATCGACTAAACGTACGAAACTTAACAGTTGTTGATGTTAATACTGAATGGATATTTGTTTCTTGGGAATCTCCTTGCACGACGAACGCAACGGATGAGCCACCATCGGTGGTGACTTACTCGATCGATGTATGCTCGAAAGAAAAATGTTTGACGGATATTCCTCCGACGAAGGACACAAAATATAATGTTACTGGCTTGCAACCGTGCAATCGATATAATTTTACGGTGAAAGTGGTTCATGCGGAATCAGTTGGAATTACTATAACGGGGTCAACGAGTTCCAATAGTAAGCGTAATCGTCGAGTGCTATTACTACTATGATAGAAGTCTCAATTATATTTAGAAACGCCGCAATAATCTTAATCTAATTAATTGTTTTTTTCTCAAAGTTTCGAAAATCGGGGGTATTCGAGAGTTACAAATACACGCCACGGTTAATACAGTTGATTTAAAATGGTCTCCCCCGGAAGAATATTCGGCGTGCGTACGTAATTATCTAATTACGCAATGTTTCAAGGATACTTGTACCAACGTAACGACCGAAAGCGAGCAGTACACTGCAGAGAATCTACAAGAATGCCAAAAGTATCCCTTTATAATTAGAGCCGTCGCGGATACCGTGCAATCCGACGGTTACAATATCACAGTAAAAACGAATTCACCAAGTATGTTGACACAACGATCTCCGAGAAAAAGTCGAAGTAACAGGCTTGTATGCTGAATTTGCTCTGTCCGACGAGATTAATGCTGGTTGATCTTTTGTTAGAATATAGCGCGCCTCGCCAATTAAAGATTGTCCAGCCTAATCCGTACTCTTTGTTCGTTGAATGGAAACCACCGACAGAAGGATCATCCTGCATCAAGCATTACCGCGTTACTATCAGTCCGCAACCCGCAACGACGATACCAGTATCGGGAACAAACGTGACGATATACGATTTGCACGCGTGTACTAGTTATTCGATTTATATTAACGCCGTGGACGAAGATAATAACGATGGAAATATGTTGACTGAGAAGACGACGACGGCAGTAGCTGGTGATGACAATTAATAACACAATAAATAATTTCAACCTGAATCGTGCAACGATTCTGTTCAAATAATAAAAATAAACTATTTTCGTTTTTTTTCACGATTGATTTCAGTGTCGAAATCGCCGATATTGGATATAGAACCTGACGTCACGATAAATAGTATTCATTTTGTATGGAAAATTGAAAAAGGTAACAGCAATTGCACTTTGCAATCGTTGAAAGTTATTTGTAACGCTACGACAACAAGTGGACACGGTTTCCAACTTAAGAATGGGAATGCCGAGGTGCCCATCCATTCTCGTATTCAGGATGAGAGTATCACGGTTACATCGTTGGTCCGAGACCTTAGCCCGTTCACCTCTTATATATGTTGGGCATATGTTATTAACGATGCAGGGAATAGCGAATCAAGCAATTTCATGAACGTAACCACAGGAGAGGATAGTAAGTAAACGCGAGTGCAAAGTTGCATCATGAACGTGCAGGTATACGATCGTACAACACCACGTTGGATCGTGTGTATTGTGAATGAATGTATCGCGTATGAGGAACAATAAATGATACTAATGATTATGTTTGACGTTCAGATTCATATTTTTTTCTTGATAGTACCGTCCGCACCTACGATCGACGTCGTTAACGTAACGTATTCGAAATTTATATTCGTATGGGAAATACCCAAGTACTTGGCGGGCAATTTACGTGAATTCGTGCTCCTCCTTCGACAAGAAGAAATATGTTTCCCCGTCCCTAAATGGTGTCCGGAAATAGGTACCATGCTCAAAGTACTACGTTTCAATGGATCTACGTTGACTTTCGAATATAACGATGCAAGAGCGTTTACAACATATAAAGCTAAAATTAAAGCAAGCACGAACGTAGGGTGGGGAAATTACAGCGAAGAATGTACACTTAAAACGCCACCCGGAGGTACCATCACCACCAGCTAATCTGTCTTCGATAAACACGCCTGGCTTCGACAGCGTACGGTCAGAACGGTTGTTATAGTGATGGTGTAAATTAGTTCCAGGACCGGTATCTAACTTCTCATATTTAATTGCAAACAATATATACGACACCAATATTTTGGATACTAATCTAACATGGAGTTTCCCGTGTTCTTCGAATGGGATATTGGAATATTTTTTTGTATCTATATATGGGACTAGAGAAAACTATGAACCACATTCTTTCACGTTTAGAAAGCAAATTTTCAATGATGATGATGATGGGATCAATGCGAACGCTGCAGTGTCGATACATTTAACGGACTCAGAACTTAAAGCAGAATACAATTATACTTTTAAAGTATTCGCGAAAATTGTGGGAAATCCTGAACTTGGCCTACCGGCAAGTCAGCAAGTCGTTTATCCTGCTGGTAGTACGTATCCGATTTCGTTCGACAAATTTAACTCTCAAACGTCACACACGCATATTTTCATTTCGTTACTAAAATATTGACGTTCATGTATCGCGCGCAGTTCCAAACCAGCCTGACGACGATTACGTAAAATCTATAACTATAGATCCAGCGAATACACGAAGATCTACGACAGCAGTCACGCTTCTACTTCCCTTATTTCCTGAAGTAAACGGCAAAATCGTTTATTATTCTATCATAGTGTCGAGAATAGATTACAACGTTCCATCGAGCACCAGATTTGATAATCGTACGTGGCCGAATATATCTTCCTGGGCGGAAGCTATGTTACACGATTTTACAATGCCTTATCAAGCTACTAGACTACGATGGGATCCTTATCGTAGGTGACACACGTTACTACCTACATATTTTACATATAACATTTTCATTTTGATTATCAATACCCGAATTGTGTAATTATGTATGTTTCTAGCTGACTACGTCGCCGATTACGGTGATGTAAAAGCAGTCAAGTATACGGTCGGCGACGATTCGTCTTGTAAGGAACTCTCCTCGTCCAATACGGATAGAAGATTTTATTGTAACGGACCTCTTAAACCAAATACGTGGTATCACGTTAGGATGCGAGCTTTTACCAGCGGCGGCTATTCCGATTCTCGGACGTTTCTGATAAGAACTAGTTAGTACTTGGTTACGTCATCCTCGTTTGTCTTTTCATTTGAATTTTATTATTTCATTATACTTATATTTACCTGATTAAATGTTTCGCTTTCTCGTATTGTAGATAACGAGGTAAATATCCCACTTGTTACTGGTGTCGTTTTCGGTATTTTATTTCTGGGTATTTTCACAACAATGATGTTGTTAGCTCGCAGGTGTTCGCCTCATGTGTAAGTAGTCATGAATCCACGTTATCTTTTTCAAGATTCACTCAGAAATTTTTATTATGTAACCTACGTTGTATTTTATTTTATAACCTACTATACATATGTATACTATTCTATCAAAATATATTGACACTTTATATTGAGCTGCTCTAATAACGAATACTAACAATCGAAATGTAATGGAAGTATAAAATCCCAGCATACGATCGCGGGGCATTCTTATGGCTCAGAAATGACTATGTATTGTATATGTACTCTGTAGTTAGAAACCGCAAGCCGTCCACATAATGCAGCAGATGTCGGTATGCGTGTCAAAGCGTGTGTTCTGCTCAAGGCTTAACCCGATATTCAAATCAGTAATTAACTATCTAGTAATTATGTTAAAATTAAACAGATATTTTTAACATTACATTTAACGTGCGTTATTCAAATAAAACTCATAGTCGCAGGTATTGATACACATGATACTTTAAAATGATTGTAAGCCTGTGGAAGAATGAATCGTTCTTTCCATATGCTGCAAAGCATTTGTATGAAAAGTACATATGTATATGTTGCGCTGCAATAACTGCGATAATTATGTATATTATTTTCTTATTTATTATTTGATGAATTAACGTTAATTTCACCTTTCCACTCGTGGTGGTCAACTTGGTGTAGTTAGTTCAACAAATGGAAACGGAATTTAAGAAGAAAGAACTTATGGAAATTACATATTTTAGAATACTACGACGTTTCTTACACTCTGACATGTCTGGATCACCAGTGCCTGCACCATTCACAAAGAAAAAATTTATAGCACATTGTGAACGGTTGATCGACAACCCTGGAAAATTAGGTAACGAATTTCAACTGCTTCAAACTCTTAGCGTCGACTTACAAATGCCAACGAATACTGCATGTTTGCAAGCTAATAAAAAGAAGAACAGATATGCAGATATTTTACCATGTAAATATTTTTATACGATGCGCACATACAAATTGCTGCTATTCTATCGTATACCACATACGAGTACATATATTAATACGCGATTTGTTCTTTTCAGATGATTTTTCAAGAGTTAAACTAAATGTGATCGATAATGATCCCAATACTGATTACATTAACGCGTCGTTTATTAAGGTAAGCACAAAAAGATTAAGTTACGTCGCGAGTTCGTCATTCCTATACTTTCTAATGCTTCTCCTGCTGCTGCTATTGGATATATGCTATTTATAGGGCTATAGTGGAGAAGATGAGTATATAGCTTGTCAAGGACCAAAGGATGAAACTACGTTCGATTTTTGGAGAATGATCGAACAATATAATGTCAGTATGATAGTTATGCTAACCGAGTTGATTGAAAGAGGCAAAGTAAGATATACTCGCATCGAATGTGTCAACACATTTACGTTTGTAATTATAAGTAAATATCATTTTTTGTAGGAGAAGTGTCATCAGTATTTTCCAACGATTCGAGAAACGTTTCGGTACGAAAGTATGAGTATAAAATGCGTGAGCGAACTAGATTACAGATCTTATACGCATAGGATGCTGATATTGCAGAAGGTAAATACGTACGAAATGAAACAGCTGACTTTATAATAACGAAAGTTTGCGATAACATTGTACGACTCTACGATGACTACTAATTAAGACAAATCATTCGATTCAAGGAGAACAAGAAGAGATACATAACGCATTTACACTTCAAAGACTGGCCTGATCATGACGTTCCCGAGGATTTTGATCCGATGATACATTTTTGCCAGATTGTGCGCCGTAACGCTACAGCTGCTAATAAAGGGTATACCGTCATACATTGCAGGTAAAGATATACAATAATTTTATGCAAACCTTAGCGACATTTAGTGTATTTTCACGTCTTTCGCCCCTATTGATTTTACTGATTAATGTACATATGCTGTTCCAGTGCAGGAATCGGTAGAACTGGCACCTTTATAGCGATAGATATAATTTTACAATATCTTCGAGATAATAGAAAATTGGATGTATTTGGAACAGTTTACAGACTGCGGCACGGTAGAATAAACATGGTGCAAAAAGAAGTAAGACGAAATACCAAATATTTTATGAAGTTGATCGTAACATTGTCTTCTTCAGTTTACGACTGCTTATAACTGTTATTATATTTTCAGAGTCAATATGCTTATATATACAATTGTATAAGACAAGTGCTGAAGAATCCTTATTGTTTAAAAAGCTGTAAGTCATTTTCCATTCAGCAGCTTCGACGTTAGGTTCGTGTGAGACGTTTACATTTTACCTAAACAAATGTTTGTAGATAAGCCTCCGCCTATGGATCTAGTAAGCGAAAATTTGACTCTGAAGAAAGCGAGAATAATACCGAATTTATATACAACTGCTAATCTAGTCACCAATTTTGAGATGTGTATTTAATAAATATTTCTCAACTGAACACTTTATTGACCGGTAACCTATTAATCGGCTTTTCGCTATCGACGGTTTTCGTACAGTGGGTTGTTGTTTTTGTTTTTATAATAATGCGGCGTCAACGTCGTTGATTTACTGTTTTCGCAGTAGCTGTATACTAACCACTCCATATCTTTATCAATTATAATATTTTTTTACCGTTTCTAATGGATAAAGACTGTGCAGATGAAGAGTTTTGCTTAGACTAAACCGGTACTTACTGAGTGGCAGCCTCAACCACGACCGGTCGATAAAGTGTTAATAGAAACTGCATATTCAAAAAAATGAAACTTACTTATTTCTCAGTTATTTCATTTAGTGAAAATGTTCGTTTCATTATAATGTATGGTGAAATAGGTAAACTTGATTGATAACGATACTTTGTAGAGTACTTTGGTGACACGAAAGAACCAGTATCCTACCTGGCACCTCTGTAGACTGTGTTTAAACAACACCAAAATAAATATAGTATTATTCAAAACTAGTTAACATCAATTTCTCTAAAAACAAGCTAAATTATTCAAACATTCATTTTATTAAAGTCAAGTACTTGTGTGTGAGATATCAACTAGGTAATGGACAGCAACATTTTTTACTTTCTTGGCTATATCACGAAAAACTTCGTTTTCACGGACACATTGAATCTTATGATTAGAATCTAATCACCTAAAATTAACGGTATTTTTTTCACAAAACTTTACATTAATTACACATAAATTTACTTAATTAACAAGCAGTAATGCGGTGATTAAGACTTTGAATAGAAACAAGCGTTCACTAATACACTTTCGTTTATATTCGTACGAAATACTTCTGAAGGTTCAAAACCAAACAGTACACAAAGTAACGGTAAGAAATCAATGAGGGCGGTAATGGTCCGAAGTAGAGATGGCTTACAAAATCACTAACCGTGATTTTGACGGTGATCACAAAATCATGATCACAAGTCGTGATTGTACTGAATTACGGTCGTCATTGCGATTTTCTGTAGTAAGTAGCCTCTCTATAATCATGATATTCACATCTATTCTATATGTTAGGGGATAGATGGCCCCTAACGGGTCCGGAATCGAGGTACGAACACGAAAAGAACCGGACACTGATTTTCACTTTTTTAAAGCCGTTTATTCGAGAAGGAATGAAGGTCCCTGGACACGTCGTACGTCGGGCCTGGAGTCCGGAATAACCGGGGAATGTAACGTCCCGTCCGTCGTCGGATTAGGAGGCGCCGTCCGTAGTCGTCCTTGACCTCTGTTC
>NW_017178789.1:12758-13376 GCF_001652005.2 Ceratina calcarata
TACGTCTTGCCAAACCGGCGATTCACTACGTCTTAATTCGCGAGTCGAACTACTTTTTCGCGATGTTCGCACCGTGACAATCCGTCGTTGACTCAGGCGGAATCGACGTTCTAACGCTCGGACACCGACCTCGGCGCGTAGCGTAGAAGAGTCGCGCCGATCCGCTCTCTCACTCGCTCTTATTCCTTTTCCCACTCTGCATATCCAAATTTGAATTCTACGATCCGTTACCGGTCGGGCATTGACTTCGATCGCGGGAAGGCAACGATCCTCCGTGCAGTTTTTTGCCGCGCAATCCGGCGCGTGTCGCGATAAACACTCGCTCCGGAGGTCGTCGAACACCGATATGTTATTGTTCTCGCGGTTAGCTCGATTTCTACCTTCGGAGAAAATACCTCAATCCGAAGGCCGTGCTAATGTCCGAACCGCGAATCGAATTTATGAAATTAATATCCGATTTTTAAACACTATATCTGCTAAAATTACCTGAAATAGTTTATGATTTATGAATTTTCTGATACGGTATTAGAAACAATTACTATTTATTTTGGAAAATGGGTAAAAAATGCATAATAGAAATTATAACAAGTATTTACAATTGTACATATGTACAATTTT
>NW_017178789.1:14141-23828 GCF_001652005.2 Ceratina calcarata
GAATTCAGTAATAATTGGCTTACTAATCTAAAAATTTCTACTTTATCATCTATTATTTTAAATACGCGCAGTTCACGTGAGACGCGCGCTGCACGAGTAGCAAGTTCTTTCTACCTAAATCAGAAGCGATCACGAAAATCACGAATCACTGAAAACTCACCGTGATTGGGAACGAACGTGATCGAATCACGAGTGATCCGAAAGTAGCAGTTTTAGCCATCACTATAGTCCGAAGGCAAGCGTGAACCGACGCGTGACAGCATACCCCAGACATGGACCTGAAGGACGGAGTATAAACTGCTTTTATAGATGAAGGGGGGTGAAGCTCCGTCCATGATGGGGGAACAGTCAAATCGGCCATTTTCTAGGAGCGATAAGTGGCACCGCCTGTCTGGAAAACTTATACAAATCTTGCACGCGCTAAAGCAAGCGTGTGTTACGGCTATGTACATACCCTAACAACACAGAATATTGCAGCAAAGTATCTTCAACATCACCACATTGCAATTGCCGTACAATGTTGCTGCAACATTCCAACAACAGTAAATTTATACTGGAATCCTGCGTTGCAATGCAACATTATCGTAACGTTACAGTAATGTCTCATCGACACTATTGGAAAAATATATAATTAATCATACAGAAGATCATAATCGCAAGCACAATTACAACGTAAAGGAATTATAGAAATACCATCTGTACTTTTAGAAATTCATTTATCGGTTTTATTGAATTTGTCCTCAATATGTACATACATCATACATTATTATTACATAATATTACTAAATTTTACATCAAGGGTCGAGACCATGTATCAACGTCAAGTTATTTACATTATACATCAATACGTCATTCAAGTGTAACATCATGTCGTATTGGCATTACATAACACCGAGATATTGAGTCTCTAATTTTGAACATTTTTTTTTCAAACAAACTCACTTTCCATCGAGATAATATTTCATTTTCGTCACAAATTTCGTAAATATACAAAAGTTTAGATGAGAGTGGTCGATTATATACTTCCAAAATAACTTTGTACTTGGACCCAACGAAAAAAATACCGTTATTTTCTATGTTAATTATATTCATAACATTTATTATAATATCATCTCTCAGAAGTACACAACTATTTTTTGAATAATTGCAATTTATACTCAATGTACTAGTCTGCAGTATTTTATATTGAGTTAAGTCGATGTTTTCTACATGGGCCATCAAAATGTTGGTTTTGGAGAATAAATTTATTCGATATGAAGAGATTTTCGAAACTTATAAGTTGCTTCGCTATATTATAATTATAAGAGCTGTTGTAGTGGTTTCTCTGGTTTTCTTATGTCGATTTTCAGTTTCGACAAAAAATTTTCAAAAGGGAATGCACTAAAATTATCTAATACTCCAAAATTTCTGACATCGTTGCATAAATGAAGAAGATTGTGAATATTGTGAGACATAAATCGTTTTCCGTATATAATTTCGAAGTTTTTAACAAAATAATTTAATAAAGATTCTGCGTATTTTATATTGAATTCTTCTTTTACCAATTGCGGACTGACTAAAATTGAGATAGCTACGTGTAAAGTTAAAAAATGCTGATAAATATCATCGTTTATATGGGATTTTAGGACAATAGGCCCAGTGTATAATAGGAATTGCCGGAACTCGGTGGCTTTCCAATTTGATATCTCTAACAATCCTCTCGGTTTTCTTGCAAATTCTGATGGTACCATTTTAGCTATCGAAATCAATTCTTTTGAAATGCAATCAATATTACTGCCTTTGATTCTAACCGATAGAGGACCATTCAGCAATAAAAGTAAAAGTTTCCTTACTGTCCCTAGACAAATCAAGTGCATATAATCTAGTGGGACGTTTGTGACTAACCGAGCATTCGGCAAGTCCAATAATATTGTTCGGCCTCGATGGTAGTCATTATCTGTTTGCAACACAAAATCTTCATCTGTGCGAAGGCGACTTGGCCTTTCTACGTATGGAAAACACGTGGTTCTGTTGATACTAACACCTGTTATGGTACACTTTGAACAAGTGGAGAAGCCGTTATGATATTTTGTATATAATATGAAGGATTTTGCAGGTGCATCACAGATAATTTTGCACAAAGATACGCCGATTTTTTTATTGNAACAATTTATTCTACCGGGCGTACAACGCCCGATAATCCCCAAATAGAATACAATAAGAAAAATAAATTCAAAATAAGTTTGAATATAAGTATTGTTCGTGTCCTCGTCCTTAACGGCGAGATCTGTAAACAGAAAATAAACAACGGCAAATTGAATTTGCGATTCGTTGTTAAAATTAGTGGACTGTATTGGTGAGACGAGAATAATTTCTCGCCTCGATTTAAACTCAACTCACTCGGAACCGAGTGAGGAGATATTTCATGTTGCACTGATTCGATGCGCCAAAACAGAGCCTACGAGCGTTTTTTGCTCGGTGCACAGGCAGCTATCTACGCTGCGTGAGGTAGCCCGGGTTGTAAGGCCGGACTCCAACTGACCGCCAAACTATGATCAGTCCCCTTGCAAAATACTTCGGACTATGCCAAGGAGCATCCGACCGGGGAACTAGCTGACCGCCAAACTATTGTCAGTCCCGTCGCAGAATACTCCGAACTATGTCCAGAAGCATCCTACCGTGGAAACACTACCGGCGAGCAGCCAAAATAGGACTTTAATGGTCACGGGAACGACTGAGACTCGGACACGTTTAAAAAAGTCGTACCCTTGTTTCGACACTGATAATCAGTGCGACCTGCAGGAACGGAAGATAATCTTCCTTTCCTGTCGATGATTCGTAACCGAAATTAATTACACGAAGAGGAATTGACGTAAAACGCCCGATAACTCCTAATCGGAGGTAATTCGTGTTTTCTAAAATTACGAAGTTAAATGCACTCGTTAGGGATCTGTATCGGTCGAACGATAATTGTTCGTGTCGAAGTAATTCGTGAGCCGAGCGTAAGCAGAATGACTCGAGCCTCCGCGTCGCCTTGCCAAGAAAGCTAATTCGTCGCGAAGCAGCGTAGAAATCGAATACAGTCTATCTTTCTTCCTCATATGCAATTCCGGGAACCGACGCAAATTCATATTTTCGAAAAGGCTCGTTACACGGAAGCCGCCGTTTCCCGTGCGAGGCGGTGTTTACATCGCGGCGTCTAACATAAGAAGTGTTATACCATTTCTTATGCTCGGTAACCGTATCTATTCCGTTGAATTGTGTGTACATATGAGAGAATTCGTAATCGAATTCTCGGTACACGTATTAACATGAGAAATACAGGCCGAGCAATGCTCTTAAGCCATGCACTATTATAATCTT
The DNA here is from genome assembly GCF_001652005.2 of Ceratina calcarata. NCBI lineage: Eukaryota > Metazoa > Arthropoda > Insecta > Hymenoptera > Apidae > Ceratina > Ceratina calcarata. The sequence continues at coordinate 17,484 of NW_017178789.1, forward strand.
CAAACAACTTGAGACAGGCAGGCCATCAATATTCAACAACCGTTTTAGATTATCAATGTCCATCTGCCTATCTCCACTTGCATATTTCTTCATTATGGATTGAAGAGCAGCGTCTATGCCAAAGTGTACATATTCTCCTTCATCCACAGTCAGAGTTTCAGATTCACATGGGGTGTTCATTAAAGTTCTAGAGTCTCTTCGTAAAGTACAGTTTAATATATTTCGATTCAATATACTTAACAGCTCATTGATGGCATTATGAGGAATATGATACTTGATAACCCATTGCGGTAAGACTGATGATAATTCTTGATCGTCTTCGCTACCTATTACACAGTTGTTATTATGCATTGTAGTTATATCGTGTTTGACATTTGAATCTAATTCATAACCAGAATCCAGTGGAGGATCGCAATTAGGGTTATTTTCACTTTCCACATCTTTATCACTTTGCAATTCTTCATTATAAATATGAAATTTGCGATTCGTTGTTAAAATTAGTGGACTGTATTGGTGAGACGAGAATAATTTCTCGCCTCGATTTAAACTCAACTCACTCGGAACCGAGTGAGGAGATATTTCATGTTGCACTGATTCGATGCGCCAAAACAGAGCCTACGAGCGTTTTTTGCTCGGTGCACAGGCAGCTATCTACGCTGCGTGAGGTAGCCCGGGTTGTAAGGCCGGACTCCAACTGACCGCCAAACTATGATCAGTCCCCTTGCAAAATACTTCGGACTATGCCAAGGAGCATCCGACCGGGGAACTAGCTGACCGCCAAACTATTGTCAGTCCCGTCGCAGAATACTCCGAACTATGTCCAGAAGCATCCTACCGTGGAAACACTACCGGCGAGCAGCCAAAATAGGACTTTAATGGTCACGGGAACGACTGAGACTCGGACACGTTTAAAAAAGTCGTACCCTTGTTTCGACACTGATAATCAGTGCGACCTGCAGGAACGGAAGATAATCTTCCTTTCCTGTCGATGATTCGTAACCGAAATTAATTACACGAAGAGGAATTGACGTAAAACGCCCGATAACTCCTAATCGGAGGTAATTCGTGTTTTCTAAAATTACGAAGTTAAATGCACTCGTTAGGGATCTGTATCGGTCGAACGATAATTGTTCGTGTCGAAGTAATTCGTGAGCCGAGCGTAAGCAGAATGACTCGAGCCTCCGCGTCGCCTTGCCAAGAAAGCTAATTCGTCGCGAAGCAGCGTAGAAATCGAATACAGTCTATCTTTCTTCCTCATATGCAATTCCGGGAACCGACGCAAATTCATATTTTCGAAAAGGCTCGTTACACGGAAGCCGCCGTTTCCCGTGCGAGGCGGTGTTTACATCGCGGCGTCTAACATAAGAAGTGTTATACCATTTCTTATGCTCGGTAACCGTATCTATTCCGTTGAATTGTGTGTACATATGAGAGAATTCGTAATCGAATTCTCGGTACACGTATTAACATGAGAAATACAGGCCGAGCAATGCTCTTAAGCCATGCACTATTATAATCTTCAAACAACTTGAGACAGGCAGGCCATCAATATTCAACAACCGTTTTAGATTATCAATGTCCATCTGCCTATCTCCACTTGCATATTTCTTCATTATGGATTGAAGAGCAGCGTCTATGCCAAAGTGTACATATTCTCCTTCATCCACAGTCAGAGTTTCAGATTCACATGGGTTCTAGAGTCTCTTCGTAAAGTACAGTTTAATATATTTCGATTCAATATACTTAACAGCTCATTGATGGCATTATGAGGAATATGATACTTGATAACCCATTGCGGTAAGACTGATGATAATTCTTGATCGTCTTCGCTACCTATTACACAATTAAATATTAAAGAATATCAATTGTTATAGAAATCTCGTGTCAATCCTTTTATATCCACTACCTATTCCCTTAAAATAGATAGTTAGGTCAAGGTGTGCTTAAGCACTTTAAATAAAGGCAAGGACCCGTAACAGGACGTAACACTAACACTGTGTGTTAGCCTCGGTAGCTGTAGGACGTGAACGACTAGGGAGGGTCAGTCCTCTTTAGCCACTGATGTACTTAGGTATGACTGGGTCAGTCTTGGTTTTTCGGATAGGAGTAGACACGCAGACGATCCTAATCTAACACTGTGTGTTAGCCTCGGTTGCCGCAGGACGTGGACGACTAGGGAGAGTCAGTCCCCTTTAACCACTTGTGTATAAAGGTGGTCTGATTGGCAGGTCATACTCGTTGATACGTCTCGAACGGCTAAGACGTATCGATTGCAAGATACTCCGGTTATCAGCTAATGTGGAATCAGGGTTTAAATGAATATTGAAACGAATCTAAGAGTTTAAACTCACAGTTTTATATTCTCTAACATACTCGGTACAATATTCTATCAGTTGGTCAACTCTTGCTGCAAGAGAATTCCTACCTCGATTAACGCACCGAAGTCGCGGGGAAAATCTAAGTTAAACTTACACGAAAATTGTCAACGGGGTGAGACAGCGTTTCCACGTGTTAGAACTCTGAATCCAGACTAATCCAAAGGGCTTTTTTTCAATATGGCGATGGTTTGTTGAAGGAGGGCTCCAATAATATCCCGAGGTGTAGGTTCAGCCCTTTGACGCCAGATGGAGTCTCCTTCTGGTTTCTGCCAACCTAAGCCAGCTTACCAGAAGACATGAGTATGAATACGTTGTTAGCTTCTTCAAGTGGCGGTATGTTCAAATGTGCGACTTGATGTAGAAGGTGGAAAAGTTTCAAAAAAACCACCATAGAAAATTGAGTTTAGCAAAATAAGATGGAGATTCTCGGTCGGGTGAAAATCGAAATTTTGGCCTGGACCAGGGTGAGGTGCATGCACCGCGACTAGGACGACGATTTGGAAGTGAGAGAAAAATGAGTACAAGTCAGGGGGATAAGATTGATACCCTGTGACTACCACAACCTCTTGCAGGAAAAGGATTAAACAAACGTATAGCAGAGGCACACAGGACATGAAGCCAAATAATTACAAATAATATTAGGTATTATAATACATGCAAATTAAGGCTAAGGTAATTAAGAAAAAACATTAGATATAATGATTAAAATTGTGATATGAGCAAATTAAAACTAGATAAATACAGGGTGAGTCTCCTAACATGAACACCTTAAATAACTCATAAGGTGTTCATCGTACGAAAAAATGTTTCAAACAAAAGTTGCATGGTATCCAAGGGGACATACAGTGCTCGAGNTAGTGTAATATCTCAATAAAAAAGAAAGGTAATAAAAAACAGACTCGAGCACTGTATGTCCATTTGGATACCATGCAACTTTTGTTTGAAACATTTTTTCGTACGACGAATACCTTACGAGTTATTTGAGGTCGTCATGTTAGGAGACTCACCCTGTATATAAAATTAAATTGCAAACCATGTCGATGAGACAGACTCCAGGGGAGGAGAGGAGGTGACGCCCCATCACCATTCTGACAGCGCGCAGATGAACAGCAAAAAATAATATTGAGCTTATTGGAATTTAGTGGGTAATGGAAATTTAACTATGATTTTGTACGGTATTGTGTGTCTGTTAAATTTGGTCAGGTCTCTGATGAGTTTATTATTTGGAACGTCAGTGTTGAAGCTTTCAATGAGACGCTCAATGTATTCCCCTATAAGAGGAGTGCCAGCCCTCCTGTATAGCTCCGAGATGCTAGTTTTCCAGGGAACCCGAATAATTGACTTATTTTATTTTGCACTCTTTGCATTTGAATCTTTCTGGTTTTTGAGATGCAATCCACCAGACTAGCGCTCCATAAGTGAAGACAGGTCTAATACAGATTCTGTATATAGAGAATCTAAAGTTTCTGCTTAAATGCGACGAGCGGTTTATGTGTGCTATGAGCGCATCCGCCACCTTCAGAGTTTTTAGGATACAATCTGATATGGCTGGTATCCAGGTGAGTCTGGAGTCTAAAGTCACACCCAGGTAGGTCACCCTGTCAGACCAGTTAATTGGGGTACCCTGGACATCAAGGGGGCACGTAGGTCGATCAAGTTTTCTAGTGAAGACAATGGCCTCAGTTTTATTAGCGTTAAGGGACAGCTTCCATTTGGCAAAAAAGTCAACAATTTCCTGAATGTACTCTTGCATGCCAATACAGGAGGCCCAGAGTTTAGTAGACGATGTCAGCAGGGCAGTGTCGTCCGCATATAATGCCAAGGTGCAATTAAATTTTGATGGTATATCATTTACATAAATATAGAGGAGGATTAACCCAACTATGGATCTGTCACGTAAGGGCGTGTATTTTTAAAATAATTATCAACACTTGTCACAAAATCACCACTATGAACAATTTAATTTTTGAAATACAGAGTGGATGCGCACAATAACTCAGACGATTGCTGACTGACTTATTGACTGACTGTTCGACTGCTCGAGGTTTTTGGTTGTTCTTCTCTTACTTTCTCATATTTCAACGCTTTAGTGCCGGGCGCATATCCTACTGTATGGTCTAATACGCAAAATGCTTCGAGTAGCATTTTAAGTAGAGTTCTCAGTAGCGTATCGTAGCCTGATACTGTGTGGTCTGATACGCAAAATGCTTCGGGTAGCATTTTAAGTATAGTTCTTAGTAGCGTATCGTTGCTATGTGTAGCCTGATCGACATCCGGTTGTTATTTTATAAATTCTTTGGGAAACAAAAATACATGCAGGTGTTTTAAAGGAGACCGTCACAGATCCTTAGGGCACTCCCGCTAGTACGCTTCTGGTAGTCGAGGCAATCCTACCAGCTTTAACAAAGAAGATTATTTCAGAAAGGTAGTTGAATATCATTAAAACTGTTTTATGATGAAAACCGAGAAGATGAAGTTTATACACAAGAGTGTGGTGCCACACTGAATCGAAAGCTTTTGCTAAGTCAAGCAGAACCATTACCGTAAACCTATTGGTATTTAGAGCATTAGTAATTTGTTGGGCTATTCTAGTGATTTGGTGGAGTGTGGAATAAGACCTGCGAAAACCAAATTGTTGATCTATTAGTATGCAATTTCTTTGTAAATGATTGTGGCTTTCATACTAGATTATTAGCTCAAGCGTCTTTCCAAGAATTGAGAGCAAGCTGATGGGCCTGTAACTCGAAGCCTTGTCACAAGGCTTACCAGGTTTATGTATAGGTGACACCTTAGCAATTTTCCATGCCTTAGGGACGTACGAGTTTACCAGGCAGTATTTAAAAATATAGTAAATCTGGCAAATGATCTTATTCGAGGCCTTTTTCAGCATCAAGGCTGAAATCCCGTCCTTCCCGGGACCCTGGTTGTTCCCAAACCGCTGGAAAATGAAGCGAATATCATACGGAGCGAGATCCCCAAGGGGATCCCAGTGTTCATCTCCAATAGAGTGGAGTTTATCGATGAACTGATCGACCTCCACCCGCACTGGCGAAGCAACAGCGCTGGCATCCCTATATACCTGCTCGAAACGGTCAGCGAGAATCTCAGCTTTTTCCTGTGCCGAAACGGTGATGCGGCCGCCATCACCAAGATTTGGAAGTGGAGTTTTGGTGTACCTGCCTATAAGTATTTTATAAGTTTACCAAAAAGTGGAATCTGTTTTTCTAAATGAGTGTAGTCTATCATTCCAATCCTTATTTCTTAGATAGAAGATTTGTCGTTTGATTTCTCTGATTAGGTCATGTATAATCAAGTTATAATACTGATAAACCCCAATGTTCTGGGCATGTTTCCTGACTTGTCTCCTTCTTCTGATTAGGGCTAGAAGGTACGCATTGTTGTGCATAAAGGCATGACTGGTTTTAGAGGTATCTATCTTGGTGATGGGTGCTCGCCTCGCCGCATGCAATTTGCATGTAAGGCTACGGATTTCATCATCGACCTCGCCAGCCGAGCCGAAGTCAGTCCTAAGATTGTAGCCGGCAGTGAGCGACTTGTACTTCACCCAGTCAGTTTCGGAATCAATGCCAGCCTCGATGTCCAGGGCATCCGGTATGAGGCGTATCGGAGTATGGTCTGAGGGACCAGGATTAAGCGTCTCACACCTGATCGACTGGTCAAGCGATGAGAGGAAAATGTCAAGCGTTGAAGGGTTGACGCCCGGGACGAACTCTTTTTTTTTTTTTAACGCGGGGAAAATCCATCATGGACACCCCCTCCGTTTCTCCCCCCGTTGCTGTCTTAGCAAGCGGGTGAAGCCACGAAGGGGGTAGTGTCGGACTCTAACCGACTAAAAACCCCGCAAAGGCTCTGGGAATTCAGCGAGTTCGGAGGGGCCGAGGACCCCTTTCAGATTGCGCTCGGCCCCCCCTCGCTGTACCGTATTGGTGCGTAGGAATGTTTGGAC
>NW_017178790.1:0-658 GCF_001652005.2 Ceratina calcarata
CGGCCGCCGTTTTCGGACGGCGTCGATCGGGTTGCCTTTTCCAGGTGCTTGTAGATAACCGTGGAAAGTCGATATTCTCTCGGCAAACGGTGAACAGAGAATCAAGTAGGTGGAAGCTCGTTGTTGCCTGTGTGGCAACGTGGTTGCTCTCGTTTTTTATATTGTCAATCGGGTGAATGGATTAATGTCAAGTGTTACGTGTTGCAGTCAATGATTTTTTTTGTATTGAGTCGTTTAGTGACATGTAAGGTTCAAGGGTTAGCGCCTCGAGCCTTTAAAAGACTGCGGATATTTATGCAAAATAAAAATCATAATATTCATTTAATTTTTAATTCCCTGGAAATTGAATCGATTTTTTGTATTCCCTGTAAAAAAATGCATAAAATCCGCAATCGAATGATTATTTCATCGTGTCTGAAAAGCATCGACAGTTAAAGTATAAGAATAGAGTTTTCGGTATGCAAATTTATATATATAAGATGCTAATGGCTGAAGCTATTAATCGCGTATTAGGGATTCGTTAACACCAGAACTATCAAAACGATCAAAATGATTAAATATCGAATTTGTTTTTTAACTTTGATAAATTTGATAAATTAGTCAACTGCTCGCGGTGCGCACAACTGTTCACGTGTTATTATGTTAAACGTCTGATTGG
>NW_017178792.1:0-657 GCF_001652005.2 Ceratina calcarata
CGTAGATCCTTAGGACAGAATCTACCCAGCCGGTCCATATCTTGCGAAAATACTCTTCCCCGTAGATGGCGATCATCGACGCTCGCATTTTCTCGGACCAGGAATCGATGTCCCGAAATTCTGTTCCATCGACCAGATCAGACAATGAATAGATCATAGAGATACGCAAAGAGATAGATTTTACTTTTGTAGATATCGATTTCCTCAGGCGTCATATAGGCGTTCCCGGCGACGGCTACCATCTTTCGAATGTTGCCGGGAAACATCGCAGCTATCATGAGAGAAGTGATAGCGCCGCTGCTCCATCCTATCAATGAAAATTTGCTGTAGCCGAGAGTCTTCATCAGATTGCAAGCCCAGTCCGCGTCGCGCTGGAAAAAGTCATCGGGAAACGTCCTATCGGGCGGCCTCGACTTTCCATAGCCCGGCGGGTCCCAAGCGACCACGGTAAATCTTTCTCTCGACAGACCTTCTATCTGTGGTTTGAAATCCGTCCATATCGAACCTACGACATTGCAGTTAAACGCTGCCTCATCTTATCTTCGAATCCTCGACCTTACGTAATTTTTTATCAGTTGCGATCGAATCTACTAGGTAGCAACACCAGCGTGCTCATATTTTTTCCCTCGGCCGAAAAGTGGGGACGACGCGACCATG
>NW_017178793.1:0-657 GCF_001652005.2 Ceratina calcarata
ACCCGCGCCAGCAGCAGCGCCCCCGGAGCCATCTGTGTGAACCTAGTTTTAAGTCCTATTCTGAATAAATTATATTTTACCAGATTTCCGTTTACCACTTCATTTACCCGCCTTTAGACCTAAGCGCGAAACGATAGGACCGCGTAACCACTCGGGGACGCACCTAACTCACCGACTCGGGTCACGCGCGTCACATGGCGATCCTGCCAGGATGTTGTTAGGTGGGGCTAACGATCGCATTACCGTTTAGTATTGGAGGAACATACCCCGCACGGGAACCTCCCAAGTAGAGTTACATACGTATGACGTAATTAGCGGTAAGCACGAACCAGCGAATAACCACTCGGACCCCCCAATAGATGAGCAGCTTCGACACCAGGGGAGGAATTCCGGAGCGGTTACAGAACGTTGCCCTGCAGCACATACTACAGCGTACCGCACGATTGGAGGCCCGTGTCGCTGAGCTCGAGGCAGAGCAGACACGGCTCAGACGACAGCAGAAGGAGGATCGTGCGGACTTTCTGCAACGCCTAGACGCAGTGGTGGACCGCGTCAACGCCATCTTCCAGCGCGTCAAACAGGCCATCCAGACCATCTGGGAATACCTACCGGCACCGGCCGGCTAATACCGTCTCCGGAATCCACCGCACGCCACCA
>NW_017178794.1:0-657 GCF_001652005.2 Ceratina calcarata
CTGTTTTACTGGACTACTACCTTAAAAGACGTGCACTTACGTACGTACGACACCGTGCCTGTAATAAAACTATCGAAGACAGTGGAACCTCTTTGCCGTGCGAAGCGCGGTAGCTGCCAATTCTGAATATAAATCATCGGCACGCATTGAGTTTCGTGCGCGTTACCCCCGACGCGTTCACCTGACGCCTGGCCGGAATGATTAACGGCAAGCGAGCCAATTATCAAGATCGAACGCGATCGTTATCGATCCGAGGATCGAAGGACACGAGGGACGCGACGTTCGCCCCAGGGAACCGGGCTCGTATCCAATTTATGCTCTACATCGATTACTACGGCCTGCCGGCCGACACGGATGATTATCTTAATGATTATGTAGACAACGCGCCGGGAGACTGGCTCGAATCGACGAGAGAAAACCATCGAACCGATAGTCGAACGTATTTAAACCTCTGTCACTCCCGAACTCAGAGAAACTTCTTCAACATCGGACGTGATGGTTGAAAGTGAAACTAAATTTTATTATATCGTAGTTAACGTAATTTTGTAAGTCGAGTCATAAGTAATTTTTTAAGGCATCTAAGTAAAAACTATTGTTTTATGATTCTTGACTACTATGAGTTACCGACGTAAATGAGTTTCTGTTTTTACTATATAT
>NW_017178795.1:0-657 GCF_001652005.2 Ceratina calcarata
TCCGTTAGTTTAAAACATTCAACTCGAATAATAATACATTATGTCAAATTTTCTTATTCTTTTCCATTCGTGCATCCGTCTTCCTCTCACCGAAAAAAACTCTTGTAAATCCCGTACTATCTTAATATAGAAAAATACTTATATTATTATGCATGTTTTCAACAATAAGTTACGGACGATTTAATCGACGAATGATATTAATTAACGCAACATGATTAAACCAAATTATTCTTGTAGATCAGAGCTGTTCAGGGTTTGAGCGTGCGGGCAACAAACTATGCCTTCGCAGGCAATCTCGTATTATTCCGATTACTTATTATATAACTATTTATTACTTCTACTTAGTTGTAGAACACTTACGTATGTGACATAAAGCAAAAATTTTTTTATTTAATTTATGGTTGCGTCGCAGCATCACCGGTTATTAATAAAAAACTAATTCACACAAAAACTCGTCCTGCAACGAACGTAATTGATACACTCTATGATACATCTTGACCTTAATACTAGAATAAAAATAAAAAGGAAAACTTTGAGTTCTTGTAACGAAAAATCATCATTAAATCTATAAGTATCCAATGCTTTCATCAAAAACATAATATTGTTAAATTGAAAAGTTTTTAACAAAGCTTTGAAAATCTTATCAACATCTAGATT
>NW_017178796.1:0-657 GCF_001652005.2 Ceratina calcarata
TATTAATATATAGACGCACGTATTTAAGAACAACTTTTAATCGCTCACACTTAATAAACGAAGTTCAAAACTCTTGTTATCCTTGGTTTTCTTTTTATTTTGACCTGTGACACATTCTGTTACAAAAACGTCGTATAATAATGGATTGTCCGGAAAATTCGTATCGATTTTTAGTGGGTGGATTAGGGAGGACTGAGTATTCCAGAATAATCGAAAACAAATGACATGTTTATGTGTTCTAAAACATGATTTTTCAGGCATCTTTAGAAAAAGTCATTATTCATTGAGATTATGCTGCTATTTAATAAAGCAAGAGTTACAAAGTGGAAAAAAATCGTAGTTATTACGTTTTGGATTTTAAGTAATTTTATTCCAAAGAGTGATTGTTTTCAATAGAATAAGGGCGCCATGCAATGTACTTTAAACTAGACATCAAAACTAATTTTGTCTTAATTCTCTGAGAAGTGTAAAATTGAATGGCATGAACGTCTATATGTATTGTACATTATTGTTAGGGGTAGACTCTACAAGTTGCTGAAGAAAGAGCATGTAAAAAATAGCACGTATATAATTTAGTAAGTCGATAAATGTATATCAAAATTTAAATTCGCTAGCTTAAAATTTTCTATACAAACTGGCACGAACTTTCCGTACAAC
>NW_017178797.1:0-657 GCF_001652005.2 Ceratina calcarata
ATATTAAATGCACTGGTTGAACTGGAATTAAAAATTATATTTTATGGCACGATCGACAGAAATCTCGGAGCAGTTCGGAAGAAATTTTCCCTCTCACAAGAATAATTACTCATTCGCATTGCGATAAGAATCGTTGTCCGTGAAAGAATTTTAAGAAGGATCCATTATGTTTTTCATTGTGACGAGGAGACGACATCTGCAGATGGGATCGAAATAAAGTATTCAGCCTTCTATTTCCCGGTAAGACGGGGCAGGGAGAAGAAGAATAAGAAAAAAAAAAAAGGATGCGATTTCTGTGACAAAGGAGACTCGGAACACAATGGAACTCAATTTACGGGCTACCGGAAGAAATAAATTAGAACCAGCACCCCGTCTCCTCGGACTGCTCCTCGCAAACGCGGAACAGCAATTTTTTCAACCGGCTAAGGCGCGCCCTCCCTAATTCACCCATTTAATACTGCTTGATGGCCTCCAGGATCATCAATTTAGAAAACGTGTACCTTAAGCACTACACAATTCGCTAAAATACCAGAGAAGGAAAGAACAATTCCAGCGAACACTTTAATTTCACCCCCCAAAAAAAAATTCAGTAAAAATCGTCATTTAACACTAAATTGCCCAAGGAAGTAATTTTGACTGGTTTTGGGCAAATGTACA
>NW_017178798.1:0-657 GCF_001652005.2 Ceratina calcarata
TACTAGAAACCGCAACTAGTTCTTTTATAGGCATCAGTGGATACATAAAATGCTACTTCCCTCAAACACTGAATAGGTTGAAGATAAAGGAAAGAGGATCGAAACACTTGCAGTTTCGCGCCGTATCGAGTGATCAATAACGAGGCTGTATGACAGGGCCCACGCACAGAGTCCAGAGATCGGTAGGGCCGAGCGCGCAGGTGTTGGTAACTGTGAAAAGGGCACCGAGCCGACAAAGGGTCCCGGCAATGGGCAAGTTGCATTCGGCATTTGTTTCTGGGGATACTTAGATCGTAATCTCGCCAGGGTTCTGACTTCGGTGGTAGTTATGTACGCGTCCCTCCCTCTCCCACTCTTTCCGTTTCCTCCCTTATCCCCTCTTGAATTCGTGAACGCGCCCCGCCCTCGCTATTCTCTCTTCCTCGATTCTTTTATTCGCAGCTTCTAAGAATCGCTGCGAGATCGATAACGATCGGAAGCAGAAAGGCTGATGGAAATTTTGAGTTTTGTGTTATTTGGGCGAGGCTTCACCTTCATAAGCTTTAAGAGATCGTTTCGTTAAATTGTACCGACTGAAAATCAAATCGATTTATGATCAATTTAAAATCATCATGAAATTGATACAATCAAATTAATATTATCATAAAGCTACTTGAA
>NW_017178799.1:0-657 GCF_001652005.2 Ceratina calcarata
TGATTTTTTTTATGTTTCTGATTAATCTTTTAAATATCACGAAAATTGTTGTAAACACCACAATACCATTTCAAGGCGGAAATCGATGTTGTTTTTTCTCTTGAAAAATAATTCCACTGACTTCGGGTGCCTAGAGACACTTAAATTTTATTAAGTGAACGCCCCGTTACGATTCGACTCGCATGAAAGTCTGCTCGTGGAAAAAGAAGTGAACCGGGGGGGGTACGGGAAAGTCGGAAGCGAGTTTGGACGGGGCGTTTGCGAACTTTTCCGGGGCGATCGCTCGCGGCGACGAAATGCTAGCCACAGGCAGCGCCGGCAAGAAGCCCGGTAACACTTTTTCCGTGAAGACATTCCACGATAATCCTCTCACGGCTTCCGACACTTGGACGCTCCGCGACCAAACAGTTCCTCCTCTTCGTGCAAAATATTTTTCGTTACGCGGGAACTCGAAGTGAGACCAGGAAGAAACATTCGACACACCGACTTTTAGTTTCTCCAGAACTCCTCTACATTTTTTCCACGAGTTACTAGTTTCTTCTTTTCATCTATAAATACGTACATTATGTATTTACTTCTCTTACACTTTAATCAAACGCTCGATTCATTAACACTAGATTGCCCAAGGAAGTCATTTTGACTGCTTTTGAGCAAATG
>NW_017178800.1:0-657 GCF_001652005.2 Ceratina calcarata
TCAATTAAAAGTTTTGTTCCTGAGTGTAAAACAATTTCCAAGCACGTAACTTAAAATTCCATGATATTATTATTATAAGTTGGTATTGTAAAGCACATGAAATTATGAAAGATATAATAGAATATATCATGAAACATAAAGTGCAATAATTCTGATATGTATCTTACAGTATTTCATAAATATTAATGTATATGGAGTAGATGTGCATTGTGCATTTCGTAATGGTCATGTTACCAGAGCTTTCAAATTGAATGCGCTACGTCATCCCCTCTAATGGTTATCAGGCTGCATCACGCGAAACGACATTATGCTAGCATCGATGTTTCCTTATGCTTACAGCTATCCGAGTTTTAAAAGGTCATTGAGTATTGTGTATCCATAGCAATTACGAGCATGACGATCTCGTTACCGTGTACTGCGTACAACGAAAATGTTCCCAGAAGCACCAACCACCGTCGCATGAATTATTCAACGAGATCGAAGGCCGGTTTCATAGCTTCCTTACGATTGTAATTGATAATGCGAGTTAATGTGCAATACTTCTTGATCCAGAAATATTTGCAATGGCAATGCAGAGTAGATGAAACATGTGACTTCACTATCTAGATTATAAGTTTTTTATTAAATGTAAATAAAATAATTGAAGATTGAAGACAT
>NW_017178801.1:0-656 GCF_001652005.2 Ceratina calcarata
TTTTTTTTTTTTATTGCATTATTTCTGCATACAAAACAATGCACAATATTTTATATGTAAAACGACGGGTTCCTCGATGCACATTTCGTAGCTGTACAAATTCGTGCCGAAGTTTCGTTACGTCGTCTAAACTCGCTATTTCGGTACAAAGATTTATGGTTTTATTTTTTTTTCCAACGAACACATGTTTGTATGTTTCGCGTAATATGAAGGGACGCGATAGCGAGGGCGAGTACGAGCCCGTCGGGGTACCGCGTGCCCTTATTCACTCGTAAACTCGACGTTCTGAGCTTATGTTTTACGCGTGTAATCGGCCTGTTCGACGTACTTGACAGTCGTCGACACTGAGAGGTGCTCGGAAATCAACGATCTATCGCGGTGATCAACAATTGGTGAAACGATAGGTAATCTATTTCTCTCGTTCAACTATTATTGTTACGTCGTACCGAGGCAACGGTGTCAGGTTCTGCGTTAAAATATGTACGTACAAACGATAACAACGGTTAAAACACATGTTTTTTTTGTTTTTCAAAGACTTGCATACATGTAGGTGTGTGCACGGTATTTCACAACGTCGACAGCTACCTTTACCAGCTGTGATTAGAATTCCTTAACGGTATATTAAAATATATAATATGTATGTATTGTATACACAC
>NW_017178802.1:0-656 GCF_001652005.2 Ceratina calcarata
CTGGGCTACTGTGATTACAAATCCATTTATTTCCTGCTACTATTAACCGGTTTTTGTTCTACATTAGCGACCTTTCCACTTAATCGTCTTCCATCAACACGGTTCGCAAGACCGTAAACATGGAAAATACATTCGAGACGAACTGGAAAGTAAAGTAGAATTATTTTCTTGGAGAACGTAACTGTGCACGTACGTACCGCGGAGAAATAATTTAATGTGAGGCTTGAGATCAAACACGGGATTTTTACAATTACTGGGGCCTGAGGAGCCAAACCAATTAGTATACACGCCTGCAGTCCTCGTGCTCGGTTGTACCAGTCTGATTCGTACAGTCCGCTCATCACGTTCCCACTCTGATTAAAAAATGATTCATTTTTAATTTCATTATTTACTGTAACTTTATATCGACTGTAAAAAATTCACCATATTCATCAAGTATTCGCAGGGCAATGCGCACATGTACGTCTCCAACAATCCACTTATGGCATGTGCGCCGTACTGCATTCTTATACTGTTTGGTAGATTCTAATCAATAGTTCATAATGTTAGTCAAAAACCCTGAGATCTTGTAAGTAATAAATAAATTGTGCATTTTATTTGTCCATAGAAAAATTAAATATACAGAAAATGCAATAAAAAAATCATCAATATAATAC
>NW_017178803.1:0-656 GCF_001652005.2 Ceratina calcarata
ATTTATAGCAATCCATTCCTTTAGCAAAAATCTATCCAGATTTAATTTGTTAAACCGATATTAAAAATGTTTCGACTTCCATAAAAATTTGCATTTTGATCACAACACTTAATTACTTCATGTTGCATACAGATTGCGGAATTTCTACAGGATTTTATCAATTTTAAAACAAGTACATCGCTATTGTTCTATCCGATTCTTGGAACAAACGACACCGATTTCTCTTGGTTGGAAACGCTTCGACCGTGATCGCGCGTCCCGCAAAGAAACGGGAACGTCGCCTTTATTTTTCCAAGCTTAACGAGTTTCTCGCGTCTCTCCTTGTCTCTGTCTGAATTACGAGGACGCGAATTACTCGAGGGATCGCCGTGAATGGCCGCGCAACGAGCAGCTATTGAATAAGCAATTGCCCCGGGTCCTTCCGACCGATTTTCGAAACTCGTTATCCCTGTATAATGGAATCCGAAAATTACCAGGATACACTATTTTCATGGGACGACGCTCTTCGCTGATTTCGTATCTTTCTCGTTACCACGGAAATAAAAATCTCTATCCATTCTCCATTATACGTATACGCTGTACGTCAATAAGCTTAAAAAACGAAATAGTCTCTACAAAATATAAACTGGGTTTTTGCAATTTTGCAAAAGTTATTA
>NW_017178804.1:0-656 GCF_001652005.2 Ceratina calcarata
TGTACATTTGCCCAAAATCAGTCAAAATGACTTCCTTGGGCAATCTAGTGTTAAAATCGATTTGTAATTTCGCATTTTCAATTCAGTCTTCATGCCTTTTTCTAAGTTTTCATTTCACGTGAGATCGGTCAAGTGTCGTTTAAACTGTAATTCCGAGTTAGAGAAAATAACGACGAGCAGCAGGGGAAAAAGGCTGAAAGCAAAGTTGATTTCCAAGCATTGAATTCGTCTCTCGATCAGAATTCCACTCGACCCAGGCCTCTCGTTCCAACTGAAAGTGTTCGAGTGTCGCGTCGGAAGCAGTCCATTGGCGCCATTGTCCCAATTCCATTTTCTCAATTCCAAAGCGTATAATTATACTGCGAGCGGCCGACAACGCCTTATTTCCCCGGCGAATGCGGATCGAACGACTCCTCATTATCGATTTCCATTGCTGCGAAACAGACGCGACGTCGCGTTAACGGCGACGGTATCGACTATTCCTTTCATAGAGCCCGGGATATGATGACAATGACTCGAAATCGCGATTCAAACAACAACGGCCTGTGAGCACGTCGACGGCTCGAAACAAAATACCTGCTTGCCAGGTCATTCCCAATCGGACTAGCAAGCATAGAAAAGCTATATTAAGGTTGTATAAACCCTCACATAAAAAC
>NW_017178805.1:0-656 GCF_001652005.2 Ceratina calcarata
TCGATACCTGTTGC
Source organism: Ceratina calcarata (assembly GCF_001652005.2). Classification (NCBI taxonomy): domain Eukaryota; kingdom Metazoa; phylum Arthropoda; class Insecta; order Hymenoptera; family Apidae; genus Ceratina; species Ceratina calcarata. The sequence continues at coordinate 15 of NW_017178805.1, forward strand.
TGAAAGCCTCGACCCAGCGACCTTAAATCTAGTACTCGATGGCCTTTTCCCTAACCAAGCTTCATCAAACCTTGCTATACAGCACCCGTCTTGGATTCTAACTACGCTGTCACCTATGAGGAGATTCGGATAGCGACCCACAGAATGATGAGCAAAGCCACTGCCCCTGGGCCATCTGGAGTCCCTTACTTCATCGTGGCTCGATTTGTCGACAGTCAACTACACGCGATAAGCACCTTGTTTACCGAATGCCTTGCCAACGGCACTTTTCCCGAGTGCTGGAAAAAGGCGAAACTAGTGCTCCTACAGAAACCAAATAAGCCTCCAGGCGTCCCATCATCCTACAGACTAATCTGCCTCCTTGATGACCTTGGGAAACTCTTTGAGAGGGTCATCTCCTACCGCATTGAAAGTCACATGATGAATCCCGAGTACGGACTGTCGGACCTCCAATTCGGCTTCCGCAAGGGGCGCAGCACTATCCAAGCCCTGAGAATGGTAACTGAAAAAATTAGCTCAGCAATTTCAAGGAACTACAAGGTTATATCCGTAAGCATCGATATTAGCAATGCTTTTAACACGCTTCCATGGTCGACTATCATTAATGCTCTTATCTCTAAACAATTTCCTGCTTATATAATT
>NW_017178806.1:0-656 GCF_001652005.2 Ceratina calcarata
CGGATGTATATACTAGGATATCTGGCGGATGTTTATAAGATCGATATCCTGACTCCATGGCATCACCGAGTGGCGGTTGGTGATGACGAGGAGAAGGATTGGGACCGGCAGACAGAGTCAGTTTGGTCGATACCACGATCAAAGACACATTGCTGCCCTTTTTTATAAGATTAACTGCGTCTTAACACAAAACTGTATTGTAGTATTACATCGTTCTTCCTTTTTATATTTTCAAATAAAACCAGTTACGACAGTAAATGCAATGAGGTCGGGAAAAGGAAAGAGCCTTCCGTCAACGTCGGACAATCGACGGGAGGCACAAGACGCGGAACCAGTCTGAACTCTCAACGTGACAGACATGCAAGAGTAACTCTTACAGGGCCAGCTAAAACAGTACCCACTGTAGAGATAGAAGCACCGGAGTTGGAAAGTAATACACCTCTAATGATAGACACGGGTGCTCAAGCGAACATAATTAAAATCCACGCGTTAAACCATGACACGGAAATCAACATTTACGATCGAATGAGTATTTCTGGAATCACTTCCGGACTCATTACCATTTTAGGTACAACGTCAATAACCATACTTGGTGTAACCGCCAAGTTCTGTGTAGTCACCAATGACTTACCAATTCCTACCCAAGGAATTCTTGG
>NW_017178807.1:0-656 GCF_001652005.2 Ceratina calcarata
AGGTGTACTTTATTGTGCCGAAGACAAGGCTGTGGACAAACCGCGGAAGAAGATATGTCGTCAGAATCTTTAGCCGTTGTTGAGGTTTAAGTGGACCTCGGCTGACACGCAGCAGTTTATCCTCCAGGTCCTGTTGGACCTCCGCTGGACCTCTAGACCAGAACTCGACGCCCAGGTAGCTCCATACCTCGCCGGGTTGTATCTGGCGGATAGCCTCTCCCGCGAGTTGAAAGTAGGTCTCGGTACAAATCTTCATCTGTTTCCCATGCCCGTCTGGTATTAGCGAGAGCGCATGGCATTTCCTTGGCATAATCTGTAACCCAAATATTTTAAGTTTACCCTCCACTGTCCTTAGGAGCGCACAGAGGCCCTCTCTGGTAGACGTCACCAGCACAAGATCATCGGCAAAGGCAAGTGCGTTGAAGCTAGCGCCATTTATCATGTATCCCAAGTAATCAGGAAGCGATCCCAGCACTTCGTCGATAACTATGTTGAACAGGAACGGCGACAACGGGTCACCCTGCCTCACTCCTCTGGTAGGTTTCAGATCCGGTGAAAATGCGCCGTCCACTTCAAACACAGTGTGGGAGTCATCGTACAGGTTCTCCAGGTACGTGCAGAATTTTTCTTCCAGGCCTTTCCTCGCTACTGCCCGA
>NW_017178808.1:0-656 GCF_001652005.2 Ceratina calcarata
GTGATAAATAAATATTAGGAAAATTCGATTTAGGAACATTCTGCTGTTTTATCTCATTTTAGTTGGAAGCAGGAATGCATTGCATTACCAATACTGCTTTGAAAACTTGAAAGGAAGCTACTTGCTTTGAAGAGAAATCTAAAGCAGCAAGGAGCATTCATAAATGTATTTGTAAAAATGTAACACAAATACAAACTTCATACAATATTCCTTTATAGATTCGGATTTTCTATAAAGTCCCTTTTAATGAAGTCGGTAAATAAAGGTCTCTTCTTTAAATATACCATTATTACGTTTGGTGAGGAAGGTATTGCTGCTTTGAACCGTAGAAAAATTTTAAGAAATGTGCCTTCTGACTCTGTCTTCCGCTCGCACTCGATCAATTTTTCGCACGCGAACTACATGGAAATTTCTGTTTGCATTGTAAATTTCCGGCCGTATGTCGCCGGAAAATTCCTTGTTCGCCGTGCGTATTTTGCTCTAGAATTTATCAAGGATATTCACCCGGACGCTTGAAAAACGACTGATGCCGATTTTCAAAACAGATACCATCGGCGCGATATTTTTATTCAGGAAGATTCAGAATGAATCGAGTTCCAAGCTGCGATGCTACAATGATTTATTTACTTTCTGCTTAGGAAATCATTCAATTCTAC
>NW_017178809.1:0-15212 GCF_001652005.2 Ceratina calcarata
TATTGATCAGAGTTTTTCGTTAATAATTCAAATACCATGCTTCACTTTGCATTTTGACAAAGGAAATTGGTTTTCAGAAACAGCTATAAAATCATCCATTTCCGGCTCTAACACTTTTTCTGGGATATCCTGTATAATCCTTTATAGTTGCAATAAAAATTGTACCTGGGCGAACGCGGAGAAGTGTCAAATATCGGAAAATATTGGCCTGTATTCAGAGTCGTTATTTATATTTAAGATCGTCTTAAGCAATTCCTATCCTTGTCTATGTTTCCAGTCCCTGTTTTTTGTTACAGGAAACAGGGACTTAAGGCAATCTTAAATACAAGTATCGACGCTGAATACTGGCCATTATCTTTTCGGCCTGCCGTTCGCAACTATTTACTTCAAACGGCTTAACCTCTTAGGCACGGCTGAACTTTGCACGGTGCTGCTTCTCTGTACGGCGGAGTTCAACGCGAATTACGCGTAAATGATACGATACCGCAAAGTGTGACGGATAATGCTTTTCTTTACACGAGTACATTTTAATGAAGTGTTTGATGATCAAATTATAATTTTTCTTAAATATATGATACACGCATTTTAACTTTAACAATTTATTCTAATAATTAATAATACAATTCAGTATGGTACGTCTTAAAACACGGTCGAACACAAAGACCCGCGAAAGCCACTATAGTGGCGCATCGTACTGAGAGATGACATCCGCGAACGTCTCTATAGTGAAGCGCCGTACAGGAAGATGACATTCGCCAAAGCCACTATAGTGGCGCATAGTGCCTAAGAAGTTAACCCACGACCGTCTTTAAGACGTAGTATACTACTACGTAACAAATAATAATATATTTGCTATTTGCAAATAGCAAGAAGCTTCGAGTAAGGTAGCATGCGACGATCACCAAAAATATCGTCGCTAATCGGGATTTCGACCCTCGAACCATAAAACTGCCCTTTTGGCGCCTAAGAAACCACCCGGAAGTTAATAGCGGGGGATTTGATATTTCCTTTGTTCCTCGAACTGCCGAAAATGAAAATATCGTCACTAATCGGGATTTCGATCCCCGAGCCATAAAATTGCCCTTTTGGCGCGTAAGAAACTACCTGGAAATTAGTAACGTTGGATTTGATATTTCCTTTGTTCCTCGATCTGCCGATTCTCGACAAAATATCATTGAGATCCCTCGAATTCGAAATAAAAATATAAACATATATATCACAGAATATTATTAACCTCGTATTTGAATACACATGCATTTAAGCCGGGGGCAGCACTAGTATGGGGAACACGAAGAAGCCTTGCTCTCATTGCTCTCATTTCCTCTTTGGTTACAATTATCAAAAATATGTCTGAATAATACCAAATGAAACTGAATGAAACTCAGCCGACCTCAAGTCGGCTGCGCTGTGCCCTTACCGGCCCTTACAAATCGCTGTCCACCTGTTTAGATACAAATTAATATATAATATATTACATATAAAACTGCATAAATTCATGGCAACAAATGTTTAATGAAAATATGATAAAAAGACTGTGCGAAAATGATGAGAAAATTACACAGTTTAACTGGTACAATTAAGTTGAGGAAGACATGCCTTGTGCAATTAAGAAACTGTTCTATAGTGACAGAAAAGAGAAAAAATGGCAACAATACAGGGTGTTTCGAAAAGATTGTCAGAGCCGAAAATGGCAGATGGGGAGGAGCATTGTGAACAACAATTTCCTTTGGCAAAATACGAAATGGGGCTTGGTTACCGAGTTATTAACGAAACACACGGACCAATCAGAGCGTTCGGTTGAGGCGGTCTCCATCTCGGGAGCGCTGGTTCGGAGTCAAGCGGCCGGCTTTTCTCGCGTTTGAACGAGCGCTCCGCTCACTACGAAGCGTTTTAAGAAAATGACGAATAACAAACTACATGAATAACTATGCAAGGAAATTGTTGTTCGTTCGTTATTATGAATAACAATTAATACACTCAATCGTTATTCACGTGGAATGAATGGGATAGATTGCTGATAATTGATGGATGATGGATAGGACAAATGAGGAATTAACAAGTCGCGGGGAATATTGAATTAAAAGAAAAATGTAAAAACTGTAGAGATTTAGACTTACCCATTCATTTGCAAGTGCACCTGCTCATGATGGGCTACGGTCAATGGGTCAACGTCTTTGCCGCTCGCAGGTAGGCCACAGCTGATCTTCTGTCTAGAGCAGGAACCCCGCAATCCACCGCACGATCATTGTCACTCTTAAAAACTTTAACACACTAAGCTTGTTGCTCGTACGTTCTATCAATACACGTCTTCGATAGCAGCCGAAAAATTTTATGAAAGGAACACCCTGCATGGAAACAATATGGTTTTTGGAGAAAGAAGAGGAAATTTTGACTATTTTGAATAATAGTAATATAAAGCAATTGACAAGGTGAGACCACGATCTTTTCAAAATTAGTATTTATCGTCATTAACCCCTTGACTATATCATTTAAATCTTTCTCGAATAGGTTCATTGAACACTCAGTTGCTAAAACTATAATATCGAATCGTATAGCCGATTTGCCATATAAATCATTGAACGAATTATTGTCAAAGAATGAAATCGATTCTGATATTCTACCTAAATTTTACTCATTGATAATTGAGCATAAAATGCATCGTAGGAAATGGAAGGCGTGTACGATAACGCCTGATGTAAAGACGATAATGTATACGAAAATTGACATGATTCTTTGATCATCTTAAATTATCAGTTTTCACCGATAAAGCAATTGGTCAACGACGTTTCTCTGAGATATTCTCGAAATCTTTCAGATGCCAAAAACTATACTGGGCATACACGTTGGTCTCACGGCAATCACTTGGAAATTAATCGATTCCAATTGCAAAGTATTGGATTGCGACTGCATAGTCTGGTGCGATCAGTCATCAAAAGTTAACGTGTGCGACTTAAACAATTTGGTAGATACCTGGGAACTTGATATTTCCAAGTAACACTTCTAAGCACTGTTCCTCAAGAGCTGTTGTATTTTAGGCATCGTCTATTGCCTGTTCATTGCCAGAATCAAGTTCATATGTAATAGAAGAGTTTCAAATTCCAAAGAGGAATTTTCACCCGATCCTATCTAGTCAACAACAAGTGACCGTTGTTATCTCAAGTTGCCTTAAATTAATAGAGAAACGAAGTACGAACACATACTGTCAGACACGCGCAGGGTCGCAGATAAATGATCAAATCTTTAGTCTTCAGATTACACTAATTATAAAATCTGCAACCCTGTATATTCCTATGAACTACGTATCCCGTTATAATACTCACCGAGCAAATGTTCCAGGAAAAAATAATTCATCAGACAACCAAGGGAACAGTATATACGTACTGCATCTTCTGGCATCCGCGCGACTTTTTTATCTCGTCCTTGGACAGGAAGTAATAGCATCCGAGTACGTTATAAAGATAATATTAAACGATGCCGAGACAGACATCAAGGAACTACGAGATGTCTACATAGACGACGAATTAAAGAAAAGATATATAAACAGAGAGCCTGATTACAGAGAACAAATGTGTTGGTCTTTGTTAAAAGCGGTGACGTTTCCACGTCTAGTTCTGATCTTCAACGCTAATGTATTGTATAAATCGAGTGTTTAACTCTGTACGTATTTCCTCTCAGTGACGCTGCTTATTGTAAATGTACATGTCTATATTTTTTAATAAAGAATGCTTCATCGAATAAGTATACAATGTAGAATTCTATAAGCATAATCGGGCAGCGCACCTTGACATAAGAGAATGTGATGAATTCCAGGCTTACTAGTATTTGGAGGAAGATATATGATATAAGTCACCGAGTCTTAACGAGTGGGCCAGAGAAGAACCTTCCCGGATGCAAAATTCACTCCTATATCTATTTAATATTAAAATTCCCTTCATAATTTCGAGCATGATACTTCTCGTATTTCTATCAGTTCGTATATGGAAATGGGAAGAAAACTGTGGTGTACAGGTCTATTCATTTATTATATATTAATTTTCATTATGCATTATCTATTCATAGTACACTGTACGTCTAGTTCCTCATCTCTCGAATACAAACTCTTCTCGATTTCAAATAAATAGATGGGAACGCTCGGTCACAATGCGGTAACGGAGAAACAATTTGAATTTACCGAAACGTGCGTAATATCGCGAGAGCGTCGAATGAGTTTACGAGAGCAAGATGTCTTTTCAATAACAGTGACTGTCAGGGATAGGTAGCCCTAACAAGGAGTCCGGCGGAGAAACGGTTCAAGAAACTGACACAGGGTTAATTTTAACTAAATTCCAAATTTATTCAGTAAAAATAAAAACCCTTGCACCCTTAAGATTACAAATAGAAAAAATAGAAAGAAACGGGAACGAATAAATTGGCGGCGACCCGGCCTGGTCCTCTGATCCCGTCAGTACATTCGAATTTTTAATCTCTGTAAAACAGAAATATCGAATTTGTCTATTAATCACGTTTACACGTGTCGACTTATAGCCTGCGAGTTGATACCGCTCGCAGGTGTTTACGTGGACTGTAATTCATTTGACAAGGAGCGAGATACTTCGTACCTCCTTGTTCTCGACAAGAGGATCGATTGCTCTAATCCTCTTATCTATTATTAAAACGATTCTTAAATTCGTTTCGAATGCGAGAAATCGGTGCGCTCAACACCGGTCCATTTCTTTAACAGAAATGATCGACTGCAGGCTCAATGCTGCCCGAACGTTGCTTTCCAACCGGAAAGTTATTGCAACGTTGGATTTCGATCCGCAAATCTTCGAAATCCGTTGAAGACCGCGAACGAGCTTGCGACGAGCACGTCGGTCCAAACCGCTGTTTCGTTCCGGCTTGAACAGCTACTGCTTAAAAAAGATGCAGGCTCACCGAACTCTGGTGAAACCACGGAGAGAGACGCGTTGTGGAGTTGTTTGTAAGACAATTCCGTTTAAATTGGGACGATGCCGTCTCAAACAGTTTCTTCTACCACCGAAGGGCACAGGGATTAGACACTCAAGGTCTTAATCTCGGTAGAAGATCCCTGACTCAATTCTGCACGAACGAAAACCGTTCGAGTGCGAGTGGCGAATACGTCGAATTCGACTGTACGTCGAAGCGGATTGCAAAGCCTGCAATCGAACGCACAGCAAACTGGTCAACGCCGATTCGTTGGTCTCGACAGATGATTCAAGACGGAGAATACCTCGGTCTTGAATTTCCTTGCATGCAAGAGAATCCGGAAGCTGTTCAGAAATACTTCTGTTTCCAGCTAAGTCGAATTCGTCCCGTGAGAATTTCGAAGAGGAGCTCTCTCTTCGATGGTTATTACTGAAGTGATAATGTTCTCTCAGCCGTCGCGATCGTGTGGCCACGATTTTCCGCGACTGCGCGAATCATTCTATCCTTTACTTTCTTCGACTCTCGCGAAGTTATTTAACGCTTTTAACGACAATATCGTATGTTCGAATTCCGAACATACGACATTGCTTGTCAACAGCGTGTTTTTCTAATTTTTGAATTTGTCGGTTCTCGCGGCCGTTGTTATGTTTCTCCGACCGACCGGCTCGCGTCATAATCGGATTAAGAGATTATTGAACCGTTTCTTATATTCTTCGACGTGACGAATTCCCGTCTACCGACAATACCGTCGATTTTCGGGGAAGGAATATCCCGATTTCAAGAAGCGCATGTGACTCATGCTTCTTCGAATTCAATCCTCTAACATATGCAAATTTTTAACAGTGACTGTTCCATGAATGTAGTTAAGAACTTTGTACGATCAACTAAACATACAGGATACGGATGATGCATTTTATGCTCGGACTCGTAATAACAAATTAGGTATCTTTTTATCGAAAAGTAACGTATAGTAAACCACCGCTACTTAATCCGGCAGTGATGCTGTATAGAAGAAGCATGTTGCTACGTAGCGTTCTCTAATCAAGCATGAATATAAGCACATTGGAATATTCTTTTTCATTGTACGTACTTCCGGAACTTGTTAGTTCCCCCGATACAATCGAACCGATTATTAAGTAAACAGCAGCCATCGTCGATATTCGGACACATTTCGAAACGAAATAACATTTTTAATATTGGTCGAATATTAAAAAGAAGTGAAGCGCGTCCGAATTGGAGGACCACTGTATCTCTGAGAATGATTTCCAAATAAAATATATAATATTATTGTACATTAGGAAACGTGTGCCTATACTCGAGTCTATTCCATACATTTTGAAACGGTACTTGCTGAATAGACGCGTCTAACAAATACAGAGGAACTGATAGAGCAGCCAATTAACTATATCATCTGTTAATCTTGATATCGACAATTTATATCAAGAGTTCCTTCCAGTTTCACATTATAATAATTGTGTTTACTATGTAGTTGAATAACGGAACTGTCGATCAACAGTCGAGTTCATTTTCATTGCCAATAAACGACAGGGTCGTCGGACATGAAGTAGATCACCTGATTTCTGTTCAAATCCCAACTTCTACTCATTGGCTCACTTTTCGATAACTCTAAGACAATAAAATCTAACTGTTAGAGGATACTCTAACGGGAGTCCGGAAGGCGAGGAGAAGCGGGGTACACAAAATAATGACACGTGTAATTCTATATAGAATTACAAAAATAAAGATTTATTAACGTGACCAGTAAAACCGGCCGCGTTCTCAAAAGAAATATACAAAATAACGAAAATAAAATATTCGTTCGCGAAACGAACGCAAAGTATATTTATTATGTTCGACTTTATTTCTTTTGCGTCGGGTTGGGCTTTGTCGTCGCCGCACGTGCGTGTCCTAGCGAGGATCTCTGTCAAAAGAATCGCAAACACCGAGTACGATGTATTATTTATTCCACTCGTAACGATAGGAAATAATTCTTCTAATTTGTGGACTGTATGTAGCTGAGAGGAATTCTCCGGCTTTTTACTCTCAAGTCTCAGTTTGAATTAAATGAGACGAGGACGACAGTAACTTCGGTTTATCACTGTATCGGTGCACCGATCAGCTGTAACCCGACGCTGTCTGCACTGCACGTACAGTGTATACGGTCTGTACTGGAGCTCGGGTTGTAAGGCCGAAAACTCCGACTGATCGGCAATGAGACAAACGATCAATCCGGAATGCAGACGACACNGTGTATGTGTGTGTGTGTGTATATATATATACACCTTGGCCATCGAGTGGGGAAAATTCTCCCGAAGGAAAGTTGTGAGAGACGGTTCAGTAGGTTTCGAGTCGTGCACCTCAACTCAATGATGGATCCCGAAAAATCCAACAGAGTATTAGGAAATGATCCGAGTATTCGTCTAACGCGAAAATGGTTATCCGCCGATTCCGATAAAAAGAGTGTCATTCCGATCGAGTCGTGCCCTTCGCGCATCGTGTAATTCACAGGCCTCGCGGATAGTGAAATTTATTTTGCGAATGTTAAACAATAGACTCCTTTCGGATACGTTTAATGTTAGAGTGCAGGAACGACAGTGTGTTTGAAAATTTTTAAGTGAAGAGTGACAGTTGTGTAACGAAGTTGAGTTTGTGTATAAAAATCAATCGGCTCCTTTGAAAGAACGTAGGATTGATAAAACGTAGGAGCAACAATCTTAGTGTGTTAAAATGTTTAAGTGTAGAGTGACAGTGATCGTGCGGGGTTCCCTCCCTGGACAGAAGATCAGCTGTGGCCTACCTGCGAGAGGCAAAGACGCTGACCCGTTGACCGTGACCCATTGTGAGCAGGTGCACTTGCGAATGAATGAGTAAGTCTAATGTCTATAGTTTTTCATTTTCTTTTAAATTCAATATTGCCTGCGACTTGTTAGTTCCTCATTTATCCTATCATCATCCACATCAGTTATCAGCAATCTATCATTTCACCATCCATTCCACGTGAATGACGATTAAGTGTATTAATTGTTATCCATAATAATGCATGAACAACAATTTCCTTGCATTGTCATTCTTGTAGTTTGTTAAATGCTTCGTACTGAGCGGAGCGTTTGTGCAACAGCGGCCAGATCGGAGCCAACGCTCCCGAGTCGGAGCTCGTGTGACGGTTCTTTTAAAACACCAGCATGTATTTTTTCCAAAGAATTTATAACATAAGAACCGGATATCGATCAGGCTACGCATAACAACGATATACTACCGCGAATGTTATCGAGAATGCTACTGAGAATGCTACCCGAAGCATTCTGCGAATTAGACCACCCAGTAGCGATATGCGTCCGTCACTAAAGCATTGAATCATAAGATAGAAATAAAAGTACAACCCTAAACCTCAGGCAGTCAGTCAGTAATCGTCTGAGCTATTGTGCGTGTCTACTCTGTATCTCGCAAATAAATCGATTGTTCATAGTGGTGATTCCAAGTGTTAACAATTATTTTAAAAAATACACGCCTTACGTGACACTCGTGTCAACCTTGCGCTCACATTGGTCGAGGTTTTTTGTTAATAAGTCCTCAACCACGCCTCGGACAACTTTTTCGCTAAGGAAAGTGTTGTTTATAATCTCCCATTAAAATTCCTTACACTAGTTTTGGAACACCCTGTACTTTATGTGCAAAAATTTTATAAGAACGTAACACAGTTATTAATACTCGAACTATTACTAACAATGTACACATAGTACATTATTTTACGGTGAAAAGCATTCTGTACAATTTTAATGAAGATCTAACGAGATTACGCACTTGTCTATAATGAAAATACGTGAATATTTATAAGAATTTTTATAAAACATTAGATATATGGATTCTTTTATTGCCACGGTGAAACGTGAGTACTTACAAATGAGTTGGAAGTAAAAAAAAGAAACCGAACATTATTGTACAACTTATTATTGTAACATACCATGAATAAAAATTTAAATAGTTATGCAATACGTCAAGAGTGAGTTTTAAATCCTTTAATGAACTGTATACAAAAATTATCGTCATGATTATAAGTGTAATAAATTTGAACGCGACGAACACTGAACAATCAAAATTTTTACCTAATCGTACTTTCAAAAATTAATATATCATGATAGAATAAAGATGCAAGAATAATCTAAGGACATAAAGTACGCAGGGAACATCGAAAACGTTATTGATAATCTTTTCCTTAACTCATTATAATTTATGAACTACGAAATGCATGGTTTTCGATAAATTAAGAGATGAGCAATACTTATAAATATTAACAAAAGGAATATAACAAGTGTCGGCGAAGAACAGCAAAACTGGATAATGATAGATCTCAAACAATCATAAATAGATTTAGGAGCAGGTATGCGATTACATAAACACGATGTTAGTTTTATTGATAATGAAATTTTGTATTTGTATCAAGTAAAATACTTAATCATTTTTCTATATAGATTTGTACAAAATACTCTCCATTATTCGATCCAACGTGCTCTGTGTTTGAATTTCTCACTGCAAACGTCGCACAACTGTCCGAACATGCTGTCGCAATGTTTCTGTTCGTGCTGACGTTTCTTCCCTTTCGAGTCCAACATTATACCGCAGTATCTGCATAACAATTTCTTTATACAAATCACGTTGTGACTTCGTTCCGCCTTGTTCGTCGGGTACTCCTCCATGCAGTCTTCACAGAAGTACATGATCTTGTAATCGTGCCTTTTCAAATGTTCTTCAAGACTTTTTTCGAGGCAAACGTCTGTGGGCAATAATCGCACTCCAAATAATGTTCCTCGGTAATATAATCTAACGGATGACTCTCGTCTATTAAATCGGGTAAATTGTCTCTGTCCTCGTATAACGAGATTATATCTTCGTTCTTCAATCTCGTAATCACGATTTTACGTTGTTTCAAATATTCCTGAAAATCCTGCAGATTCTTTTCCTTCTCTCCTAAGATCCTAGCCAATTTTTCTATGTTCCCTTCGGTGTAAGATTCTTCCAGCTCCTTTTGAAGAGACGTCCTTCTTTTTTTTTCGCTTCTTCCCATTTCAATTTAAGTTTCGATAAACGCGACAGGTATTCGTCAGTATTCGCATAGGATTTGTCATTGGGCGACAGTTCCTTGACCGACTCTACAGATTCTGAGACATCGCTTTCAATTGTGATAATCGAATTGTCCAACTGACTGTCGTCTTTATCAATCTGCATGACCTGGGCAGCAGGAGCCGAATCGCTGTCAACTTTAGTAATCGGTTTCTGTTTATCTTGACTTTCATTGTGTTTGAAATAACGACTCTGAGATTCCTCAAGCTTTAAGGATTCTGATATAGAATTATGCCCACCTAAAACCTTCTCCCGTTTCTTTTTATATTCTTCTATTTGTTCTTCTATAATCTGTTCTCTAATTTCCGCCTTTTTCGTTCTCTCTGGAAATAAATCTTTCGCCTTCGTGGCCAGTGACTCGTATCGTTTTAAAATCTTCTCCATTGGCGTAATATCAAAACCTTTCTTCCCTATGAATTTTTCGTCTTTCTTGTCTACCGGTTTGTCCATCTTCTTCACTTTCACTAGCAACAATTCGTTCGGTTTCGAGCCTTTTACAGTAACGTACATGATACCATTTTCTTGACTGGTACTAAGATTTAACGAATTATTTACATCTAATTTTTGTACTTTAAAATCATTGTAGTTCTTGTCGGAATCATTTTCCATCTCTTCCGTAGATTTCTTTTTGCATTGCGACGATCAACAACGTTTCAATATGTTCGGTTGTTTTGATTCTTTCGCATTCTCAACTTCGGTTTCAGCGGTAGCATGCGACGCGACAGAAGAATCGTTACCATCCACTTTGTTAACTTTTGCGTACGTTTTTAGGCCAGTCTCATACCTGTACGAAGCTGGAGTCGAAACATTCATTTTCTTGTCAACAACAAAATTGTTATCACAGAAGAAAACGAATTGTTTCATGTTTTTTTTCGGTTGGATGTGCCGCCGTTTGGCGTTCGGTACTTCGAGTTCATCGTTGGATTCCGCGTCAGGTTGAAATGGTGGATCGCCTGAATCGAATTCTTCAATCGAGTCATTATCATCGCTGCTTATGTTAATGACCATATCTTTGAATATCTCGATTTCATCCTTAACATTAGGTTTCTCAGATTCCACTGTAGTTTTCTCTTTTTTCGACATCTGTTCAACTTCCTTTTTCTTCGTGGGACAACTCGTAGATATGTAGCTCGACGATGCTGTCGGCTTCTCCCTCTCTTTACTCGTAGACGGACTTTTATCGTCGAGAATTACAATCGTTTCGGTTTGTTTCTCCGTAGATCTCGTCGCCTGTACTTTGCTCGTTGCTATATTCTTCGTTGCAGTATCGGCCAGAGTAAAGTGAATGGATTTCCGTTCAATTTCTGCCTTCTTTATTTGCATAAAAAATTTATAACTCATCTTTAAATCGCATATACAGTCCATACACATCTGGGTCGACAAACTGTCATACGGATTTATTTCTTCCAAATGTTTAATTCATTGGCTCAATCTCATTTGATTACCCTTCTCACTAAAAATGTCGACCAGCGGAACTTTCAATCCGGCGTAAGTCCTACAATACTTTTTTAATTTCTCCCTCGTTCGTTCCGTTATCGACAGCTTCTATTGTGCAGATTGTTTATTGTGCAAAGAGATCTTAGTTAACTCGTTCAGACTATTCGCATCGTGCGACAGCAGCTTGACGCGAGGGGTGATCTTCTTTAATTCGTTTATATTCTTAATTTGACCGAACGTTTCTTTGCTTGTCGGCAATCCAGATTTGTTCGATTTATACACCATCTTGACATCACTGTCGCATTCACTTTTAATATTATTAGAAGTATTGCGTAATGTTACTTCACTATAGTTATGATCCTTGTTATTAACTTCAATGTGCTGCATCTTCGATTCAATAATTTAAGATCTTTCCATTGTTAGGGATGGTTGCCCTAACTGGGAGCCGGAATAGGAGAATCGGGTGTTAGAAATAATTACATGAGAAGTTTCCCTTGGAAACCCACAACCGTTTATTAAAAGAAGAGAAAAGAAAATATATAAATTGATTGAACTAGAGAGCAAGGCGGGAATGCCAGGAGAACCTTAACGTCCTCGGTGTCCGACACCAGCGTTCGTCTCTCTAGGGTTTCTGGAAACAATTGAAAAATCCAAATTATGCGATGCACGGATAGTCATGTAATTAATTGGCGTAAGACGTGTGCGACCGACTCGTCTTCGCTTCGCGTGGACTGTATAAGTCAATCGGCACGAAAAGATAACATTCAGCGGTAGCATGCGACGCTCGTTTCCTCGTGCCGAAACTCGTATCTCAGAACGAGGCCTCGGATAATCCGGAGTGTCGTAAATACTCCGGATTCTCTTTTGGCCGTTTCGCTCGTACACTGTGGTATGCACACGCATAATGCCCTGTGACGAACACGTCGTGGCATTTATGGTGGTTGGCAATTTTCTTATCTGAAAATATCGGTGGGCCTACAGTTACGACCGGGATCCCGGGCCGATACCGGTATGCCGTGACGCAGGAGGATGCACCGGACAGCACCAACGAACACCGGTTACAACGAATCGTTGCAGAGCGAGTATGATGGTCACGACGCCGTGACAAATGCGACTTTTACCACCGCAATGGCAAAGGGCTTCCGACTTTAAACGGTCCCGGTAAAAGCCGCACTGCTCTGACCAGCGAAACTCGCGTTCGGGCGATGACCGAAGGATCACCTTCGAAAATCACTCCGATACGATCAAGGTGTGGGAGAATTCCTCTCATTGCAGTAGATCTATACCGATCTACTGCAGTTCCAATCAATAAGAATACAGGATTTCAACAAACAGCTGATTCTAATCCGTAATGCAGACGGATTTCTCATCGTCAGCGCGGCTTTAATCTGCTTTGCGAATTCTGAGAACCTTCTCGGAAATTCGGCTGGAATACCTGTACCTCGGTCGGCCCCTGAAAGCGCTTTACCGAAGGCGCGACCAGCTGTGATGTTGCTCATGCTCTATAATGGCTGCAGCCACGATCCTATCTGTTATAGCCAGCTTGACACCCTACAACTTGGAAAACGGAACGTGAATCAAGCCGCAAATCCGATCGTAACGAGCAAATTGGCACCCGATTGTTTTATAATTCTTTAATTCAGTATTCGTGCAAGTGCCGATGCACAGACCGCGAGTAATTCGAACTCCTGAATAATAAGGTATGAGTTTTACGCTATGAAATTGAATTCATTTCAAAACTGAAGTTGCTTCGCTTTCGAAATAAACGACTCAATTAACGAAGATGCTTTTATTAATTTCAATGCATATTTAACTTGACAAATTTCATGTAGATTAAATTTTATGAAAATAGAATATGCAAAAAATATTCAAGTTAGACTACTTAGAATCTTAGGAGCTAAATCCCTATCACAATGATTAAAAATAAATTCTATCCACATTTCAATTTCACATAGTCTGGTACTGTCAATAATTTAAAATCTTGAAGGTTTCTGAAACAATTAAACGAAAACAAATTTTTCTCAATAAACGTTTATTTTAAAGTGCATTTTTTATAACATACTATATATTCCACTTCGAAGTGGCATAACATACTTAAAAACATTTAGAGTATTTTAAATAAGAGTTCTATCATCATCAATGCTTTAACATAAAAGATCACGATCTCCTGCGTGATAAACTCGAGATAAACTATGCAAATGTTAAATGACAAGGAACTTTGCAGAAGTTAGAAAAAGATTTTGGATGACGATATGTGTATACAGAGTGTCCCAGCTAACTCTGGCATCTAAAATATCTCGCTTGTTTTTCATGATAGAAAAAATGTTAGAAGAAAAAGTTATTGCATCCGATGGGACACATATTCTGATTGGAAAAAAATTTTGCTCAAGGTCATTTTTTTCGAGATTTCAAGGTCATCGGTGTTCTTTTAAGTGGATCGGTATATTTTTGCTTCCTTATCATGATAGAGAATCTTAAAACGAATTCAACGACCTATAACACAAGGACATTGAAAGTCACATAAAGCGGGAAAAGCGGGAAACGGTGCGTGCCTTAACGAACAAGGAATATTTAAATATGTTCGTCATTTACTCGTTATAATCCGAGAGCGGCAGTGGAATTGTTCCGCAAACGGTATTCCGATCGGAATTAAGAATTAAAATAAAAACATGTATGCAAATTTTCAATTGCAAAGTGCAATGTGACAGTGGATTTGTAAAATGAAAAGTGACAGTGAATTTGGAAAGTGTAAAAGTGACAACAACAAACAGTTTGTTTTGTGAAAATTTGCCAGTGGGAAAGTGACAATGATCGTGATGATAAGGAAAAAATCATCGGGTGCAGGTCACTGACTTATTCCAAGCATCAGCTGCTGCTAGCCATGTGTCCTATCTTCGAGTGCCTAAGGTCGACCCATTGACCCGTTGACGTTCTTCTACGAGCAGGTGCACTGACCAACGAAGAAGTAAGTTCAACTCTGATTCTTTTCACATTTTTCATAATTTGACCTATCCTGTAATTTGTAAAGTTGTTTGTTATTTCATTGAGCATGTTACATTTGTTCAGTGAACGTAAGTAACGACTAATCCCTTTCTTTCTTCTGATATTTAACCAATTTGTTAGTTCGTTTTTGCATGCAGCATTTCTTTAATCCTATGCTCTCGTCACGAGCGCGACATACGGGCGCGGCAACGCACGAGGCGGTTATCGCGCTCCTGCCCGCCTTGTATACTCGCGCTTTGATTGGGCGGGGATTTTCGTTAATAACTCAATAACCACGCCTCGGACAACTTTTTCGCAAAGGAAAAAGTTGTTTAAAATCACCTCAACTCCTCCTCATTTTCAAGCGTAGTATTAGTTCTGGGACACCCTGTATATACATATTTTCTTTGATACGTACCAACGTATGCAACGTATTTAATAACGACACAATGATCGGGTTTCTCTCCTGGTTCATAAAGAATTCTATTTGACTGCACCATATCGTCTACGACGTTCCTTTTTGATATCTAAAACAATAAAATTTCGTTATGGAATCGAACTAAATTTACTATTCTTTAATCAACCTTACCTCTTTCGATCGGAATTGTTGAGGAGCAGTCAAATTGTATCCATCGTTATTTCCAAGGTGATTATAGCTGACGATCGATTCTGGCTTGATATCCGCAGACACTAAGAAGTTCACGAGCACTGATTTCAATTTCGTTTGTTCGGATTTAAAGTCATCACCG
>NW_017178809.1:15369-21769 GCF_001652005.2 Ceratina calcarata
GATCCAACGTGCTCTGTGTTTGAATTTCTCACTGCAAACGTCGCACAACTGTCCGAACATGCTGTCGCAATGTTTCTGTTCGTGCTGACGTTTCTTCCCTTTCGAGTCCAACATTATACCGCAGTATCTGCATAACAATTTCTTTATACAAATCACGTTGTGACTTCGTTCCGCCTTGTTCGTCGGGTACTCCTCCATGCAGTCTTCACAGAAGTACATGATCTTGTAATCGTGCCTTTTCAAATGTTCTTCAAGACTTTTTTCGAGGCAAACGTCTGTGGGCAATAATCGCACTCCAAATAATGTTCCTCGGTAATATAATCTAACGGATGACTCTCGTCTATTAAATCGGGTAAATTGTCTCTGTCCTCGTATAACGAGATTATATCTTCGTTCTTCAATCTCGTAATCACGATTTTACGTTGTTTCAAATATTCCTGAAAATCCTGCAGATTCTTTTCCTTCTCTCCTAAGATCCTAGCCAATTTTTCTATGTTCCCTTCGGTGTAAGATTCTTCCAGCTCCTTTTGAAGAGACGTCCTTCTTTTTTTTTCGCTTCTTCCCATTTCAATTTAAGTTTCGATAAACGCGACAGGTATTCGTCAGTATTCGCATAGGATTTGTCATTGGGCGACAGTTCCTTGACCGACTCTACAGATTCTGAGACATCGCTTTCAATTGTGATAATCGAATTGTCCAACTGACTGTCGTCTTTATCAATCTGCATGACCTGGGCAGCAGGAGCCGAATCGCTGTCAACTTTAGTAATCGGTTTCTGTTTATCTTGACTTTCATTGTGTTTGAAATAACGACTCTGAGATTCCTCAAGCTTTAAGGATTCTGATATAGAATTATGCCCACCTAAAACCTTCTCCCGTTTCTTTTTATATTCTTCTATTTGTTCTTCTATAATCTGTTCTCTAATTTCCGCCTTTTTCGTTCTCTCTGGAAATAAATCTTTCGCCTTCGTGGCCAGTGACTCGTATCGTTTTAAAATCTTCTCCATTGGCGTAATATCAAAACCTTTCTTCCCTATGAATTTTTCGTCTTTCTTGTCTACCGGTTTGTCCATCTTCTTCACTTTCACTAGCAACAATTCGTTCGGTTTCGAGCCTTTTACAGTAACGTACATGATACCATTTTCTTGACTGGTACTAAGATTTAACGAATTATTTACATCTAATTTTTGTACTTTAAAATCATTGTAGTTCTTGTCGGAATCATTTTCCATCTCTTCCGTAGATTTCTTTTTGCATTGCGACGATCAACAACGTTTCAATATGTTCGGTTGTTTTGATTCTTTCGCATTCTCAACTTCGGTTTCAGCGGTAGCATGCGACGCGACAGAAGAATCGTTACCATCCACTTTGTTAACTTTTGCGTACGTTTTTAGGCCAGTCTCATACCTGTACGAAGCTGGAGTCGAAACATTCATTTTCTTGTCAACAACAAAATTGTTATCACAGAAGAAAACGAATTGTTTCATGTTTTTTTTCGGTTGGATGTGCCGCCGTTTGGCGTTCGGTACTTCGAGTTCATCGTTGGATTCCGCGTCAGGTTGAAATGGTGGATCGCCTGAATCGAATTCTTCAATCGAGTCATTATCATCGCTGCTTATGTTAATAACCATATCTTTGAATATCTCGATTTCATCCTTAACATTAGGTTTCTCAGATTCCACTGTAGTTTTCTCTTTTTTCGACATCTGTTCAACTTCCTTTTTCTTCGTGGGACAACTCGTAGATATGTAGCTCGACGATGCTGTCGGCTTCTCCCTCTCTTTACTCGTAGACGGACTTTTATCGTCGAGAATTACAATCGTTTCGGTTTGTTTCTCCGTAGATCTCGTCGCCTGTACTTTGCTCGTTGCTATATTCTTCGTTGCAGTATCGGCCAGAGTAAAGTGAATGGATTTCCGTTCAATTTCTGCCTTCTTTATTTGCATAAAAAATTTATAACTCATCTTTAAATCGCATATACAGTCCATACACATCTGGGTCGACAAACTGTCATACGGATTTATTTCTTCCAAATGTTTAATTCATTGGCTCAATCTCATTTGATTACCCTTCTCACTAAAAATGTCGACCAGCGGAACTTTCAATCCGGCGTAAGTCCTACAATACTTTTTTAATTTCTCCCTCGTTCGTTCCGTTATCGACAGCTTCTATTGTGCAGATTGTTTATTGTGCAAAGAGATCTTAGTTAACTCGTTCAGACTATTCGCATCGTGCGACAGCAGCTTGACGCGAGGGGTGATCTTCTTTAATTCGTTTATATTCTTAATTTGACCGAACGTTTCTTTGCTTGTCGGCAATCCAGATTTGTTCGATTTATACACCATCTTGACATCACTGTCGCATTCACTTTTAATATTATTAGAAGTATTGCGTAATGTTACTTCACTATAGTTATGATCCTTGTTATTAACTTCAATGTGCTGCATCTTCGATTCAATAATTTAAGATCTTTCCATTGTTAGGGATGGTTGCCCTAACTGGGAGCCGGAATAGGAGAATCGGGTGTTAGAAATAATTACATGAGAAGTTTCCCTTGGAAACCCACAACCGTTTATTAAAAGAAGAGAAAAGAAAATATATAAATTGATTGAACTAGAGAGCAAGGCGGGAATGCCAGGAGAACCTTAACGTCCTCGGTGTCCGACACCAGCGTTCGTCTCTCTAGGGTTTCTGGAAACAATTGAAAAATCCAAATTATGCGATGCACGGATAGTCATGTAATTAATTGGCGTAAGACGTGTGCGACCGACTCGTCTTCGCTTCGCGTGGACTGTATAAGTCAATCGGCACGAAAAGATAACATTCAGCGGTAGCATGCGACGCTCGTTTCCTCGTGCCGAAACTCGTATCTCAGAACGAGGCCTCGGATAATCCGGAGTGTCGTAAATACTCCGGATTCTCTTTTGGCCGTTTCGCTCGTACACTGTGGTATGCACACGCATAATGCCCTGTGACGAACACGTCGTGGCATTTATGGTGGTTGGCAATTTTCTTATCTGAAAATATCGGTGGGCCTACAGTTACGACCGGGATCCCGGGCCGATACCGGTATGCCGTGACGCAGGAGGATGCACCGGACAGCACCAACGAACACCGGTTACNTTCAAGCGTAGTATTAGTTCTGGGACACCCTGTATATACATATTTTCTTTGATACGTACCAACGTATGCAACGTATTTAATAACGACACAATGATCGGGTTTCTCTCCTGGTTCATAAAGAATTCTATTTGACTGCACCATATCGTCTACGACGTTCCTTTTTGATATCTAAAACAATAAAATTTCGTTATGGAATCGAACTAAATTTACTATTCTTTAATCAACCTTACCTCTTTCGATCGGAATTGTTGAGGAGCAGACAAATTGTATCCATCATTATTTCCAAGGTGATTGTAGCTGACGATCGATACTGGTTTGATACCCGCAGACACTAAGAAGTCCACGAGCACTGATTTCAATTTCGTTTGTCCAGATTTAAAGTCATCACCGCCGATGAACGTTTTGTATTTCTCTGCTAACTCAATTGCCCCTGATACGAACGTATTTTGAGGGGAACCATTTAGATATATGTACACTAGAACGACCAAACATTATAACGTTCGTAAAAATGCTGTTCGAGAAAGTGAAAATTCAATTCTGCTTACTCCTTCCACAGCTGCTGCAACAGCGAACACTGTACTCGGGCTAATTTCCGAGTGACCGTTTCATAGCGTTCAGCAAATTTTCCGCCGTATCTTTCACGCCCGGAATTATTTCTGCGAATCGCTCTGTGTTGGCAGTCCACAATATAATCACTTGATCCAAATTTTTCGAAGCCTTAAATTCAGCAATGTCTTTTCAAATCTGGTCCAATTGCTCGAATTACGATCCAGGAATAAAATTATTGGCTCTCTTCTCCTACATCTACAGAAATGTATATAATTTCGGATAAAACAGGGTACTAGAAAGAATGTAATACAACGAGTATTTACTTGATTAGTAACAATGAAGTCAGGACAGTATATGCTCTTCCTTGGCTTCATATGAACGATGTGTTCTATTAATTGCTTCTGTAAACTGATGTCCAGCACATTTGCACGTTACGTAGCATCAGCCATGTTCAGGTTCGAAATATCCCACGCATCGATAACGATGTCATTTGGATCGACCATTGGAAGCATTCAATACACTGGAACGTACACATCTTCTTTACCTCTATTACCTAATCTGACAGTGGATGCTTGGATCAAGGATCCATACCTAAAATTCAAATGAATAGCTTATGAAGACAAGATGTCCATTCATTTATGAACAGATACGATTTACGTATCTGCTGAATAGAAATATTACTATTATTATCGTAATTACCAATTTGCTTTTTGAGTGCCATTCTTTGTTTCCCATGATAGTTTAAGTTTATTCGCTACTAACGCCGCTGTGATAGTAGACTCATTATTCCCACCCCATCCTTCCAACATCAATCCAAGTTTTGGAAATTTCAACTGAGTTCTAATTAATAATTTCGTCGTTACAGGTGTCACCTATTCTTTATAATAATAAAAGATATTTACATTCTGAATACATTCGATTGGAACTGTTTAAAACAAATAATATTACACGTAATAATTGTTAATATGTGTATCCAAAGTATTTTTTCTGCTAATACACAGTGGTATACAATACACATATCGTGGAGTAGGTTTTTATTTTAAGACATACGAAAAATTTATTTCCAAAATTAAAATTCATATTGTTTGAAGATTGAAATGGTGTGCATGGCTTAAGAGCATTGCTCGGCCAGCAATTATTAACTTAATCCGTGTTTCGAGAATTCGATTACGAATTCTCGGAAATAAACGTTTCTTTGCTTGTCGGCAATCCAGATTTGTTCGATTTATACACCATCTTGACATCACTGTCGCATTCACTTTTAATATTATTAGAAGTATTGCGTAATGTTACTTCACTATAGTTATGATCCTTGTTATTAACTTCAATGTGCTGCATCTTCGATTCAATAATTTAAGATCTTTCCATTGTTAGGGATGGTTGCCCTAACTGGGAGCCGGAATAGGAGAATCGGGTGTTAGAAATAATTACATGAGAAGTTTCCCTTGGAAACCCACAACCGTTTATTAAAAGAAGAGAAAAGAAAATATATAAATTGATTGAACTAGAGAGCAAGGCGGGAATGCCAGGAGAACCTTAACGTCCTCGGTGTCCGACACCAGCGTTCGTCTCTCTAGGGTTTCTGGAAACAATTGAAAAATCCAAATTATGCGATGCACGGATAGTCATGTAATTAATTGGCGTAAGACGTGTGCGACCGACTCGTCTTCGCTTCGCGTGGACTGTATAAGTCAATCGGCACGAAAAGATAACATTCAGCGGTAGCATGCGACGCTCGTTTCCTCGTGCCGAAACTCGTATCTCAGAACGAGGCCTCGGATAATCCGGAGTGTCGTAAATACTCCGGATTCTCTTTTGGCCGTTTCGCTCGTACACTGTGGTATGCACACGCATAATGCCCTGTGACGAACACGTCGTGGCATTTATGGTGGTTGGCAATTTTCTTATCTGAAAATATCGGTGGGCCTACAGTTACGACCGGGATCCCGGGCCGATACCGGTATGCCGTGACGCAGGAGGATGCACCGGACAGCACCAACGAACACCGGTTACAACGAATCGTTGCAGAGCGAGTATGATGGTCACGACGCCGTGACAAATGCGACTTTTACCACCGCAATGGCAAAGGGCTTCCGACTTTAAACGGTCCCGGTAAAAGCCGCACTGCTCTGACCAGCGAAACTCGCGTTCGGGCGATGACCGAAGGATCACCTTCGAAATCACTCCGATACGGTCAAGGTGCGGGAGGATTCCTCTCAATGCAATAGATCTATACCGATCTACTGCAGCTCCGATAAGAATAATATAGTATTTCAGCAAACAGCTGATTGTAATCCGGAATGCAGACGGATTTCTCAACGTCTGCCCGGCTTTAATCTGCTTTGCGAATTCTGAGAACCTTCTCGGAAATTCGGCTGGAATACCTGTGTCTCGGTAGACGCACCGATTAGGAATAAATATAATTCGCGGTGCGCGTATGATTGCCGATACACGGCTCTCTATCTTTCCCTATTATTCTTCAAACATCGCGGTACTAGGAAATGCACGCAGATTCTTTTCAATTTCTAATCATTCTTCATCTACGCTTCCGTGTACGTAATCGAGGACGAGTGGATCTCGAAACTCCTTTATGTTCGTTAACGGTCTAACGAAGTACATATACCCAAACAGAGAAACGGCGTCGTTGACGCACTTTCTGATTGATCGCTAGAATCCTTACTTTCGACGAGTTCGTTTCGGATACATTATGGATTCGCATGGGCATATAT
>NW_017178809.1:22288-25383 GCF_001652005.2 Ceratina calcarata
ATGCATATTTAACTTGACAAATTTCATGTAGATTAAATTTTATGAAAATAGAATATGCAAAAAATATTCAAGTTAGACTACTTAGAATCTTAGGAGCTAAATCCCTATCACAATGATTAAAAATAAATTCTATCCACATTTCAATTTCACATAGTCTGGTACTGTCAATAATTTAAAATCTTGAAGGTTTCTGAAACAATTAAACGAAAACAAATTTTTCTCAATAAACGTTTATTTTAAAGTGCATTTTTTATAACATACTATATATTCCACTTCGAAGTGGCATAACATACTTAAAAACATTTAGAGTATTTTAAATAAGAGTTCTATCATCATCAATGCTTTAACATAAAAGATCACGATCTCCTGCGTGATAAACTCGAGATAAACTATGCAAATGTTAAATGACAAGGAACTTTGCAGAAGTTAGAAAAAGATTTTGGATGACGATATGTGTATACAGAGTGTCCCAGCTAACTCTGGCATCTAAAATATCTCGCTTGTTTTTCATGATAGAAAAAATGTTAGAAGAAAAAGTTATTGCATCCGATGGGACACATATTCTGATTGGAAAAAAATTTTGCTCAAGGTCATTTTTTTCGAGATTTCAAGGTCATCGGTGTTCTTTTAAGTGGATCGGTATATTTTTGCTTCCTTATCATGATAGAGAATCTTAAAACGAATTCAACGACCTATAACACAAGGACATTGAAAGTCACATAAAGCGGGAAAAGCGGGAAACGGTGCGTGCCTTAACGAACAAGGAATATTTAAATATGTTCGTCATTTACTCGTTATAATCCGAGAGCGGCAGTGGAATTGTTCCGCAAACGGTATTCCGATCGGAATTAAGAATTAAAATAAAAACATGTATGCAAATTTTCAATTGCAAAGTGCAATGTGACAGTGGATTTGTAAAATGAAAAGTGACAGTGAATTTGGAAAGTGTAAAAGTGACAACAACAAACAGTTTGTTTTGTGAAAATTTGCCAGTGGGAAAGTGACAATGATCGTGATGATAAGGAAAAAATCATCGGGTGCAGGTCACTGACTTATTCCAAGCATCAGCTGCTGCTAGCCATGTGTCCTATCTTCGAGTGCCTAAGGTCGACCCATTGACCCGTTGACGTTCTTCTACGAGCAGGTGCACTGACCAACGAAGAAGTAAGTTCAACTCTGATTCTTTTCACATTTTTCATAATTTGACCTATCCTGTAATTTGTAAAGTTGTTTGTTATTTCATTGAGCATGTTACATTTGTTCAGTGAACGTAAGTAACGACTAATCCCTTTCTTTCTTCTGATATTTAACCAATTTGTTAGTTCGTTTTTGCATGCAGCATTTCTTTAATCCTATGCTCTCGTCACGAGCGCGACATACGGGCGCGGCAACGCACGAGGCGGTTATCGCGCTCCTGCCCGCCTTGTATACTCGCGCTTTGATTGGGCGGGGATTTTCGTTAATAACTCAATAACCACGCCTCGGACAACTTTTTCGCAAAGGAAAAAGTTGTTTAAAATCACCTCAACTCCTCCTCATTTTCAAGCGTAGTATTAGTTCTGGGACACCCTGTATATACATATTTTCTTTGATACGTACCAACGTATGCAACGTATTTAATAACGACACAATGATCGGGTTTCTCTCCTGGTTCATAAAGAATTCTATTTGACTGCACCATATCGTCTACGACGTTCCTTTTTGATATCTAAAACAATAAAATTTCGTTATGGAATCGAACTAAATTTACTATTCTTTAATCAACCTTACCTCTTTCGATCGGAATTGTTGAGGAGCAGTCAAATTGTATCCATCGTTATTTCCAAGGTGATTATAGCTGACGATCGATTCTGGCTTGATATCCGCAGACACTAAGAAGTTCACGAGCACTGATTTCAATTTCGTTTGTTCGGATTTAAAGTCATCACCGCTACGTTTTGTATTTCTCTGCTAACTCAATTGCCCCTGATACGAACGTATTTTGAGGGGAACCATTTAGATATATGTACACTAGAACGACCAAACATTATAACGTTCGTAAAAATGCTGTTCGAGAAAGTGAAAATTCAATTCTGCTTACTCCTTCCACAGCTGCTGCAACAGCGAACACTGTACTCGGGCTAATTTCCGAGTGACCGTTTCATAGCGTTCAGCAAATTTTCCGCCGTATCTTTCACGCCCGGAATTATTTCTGCGAATCGCTCTGTGTTGGCAGTCCACAATATAATCACTTGATCCAAATTTTTCGAAGCCTTAAATTCAGCAATGTCTTTTCAAATCTGGTCCAATTGCTCGAATTACGATCCAGGAATAAAATTATTGGCTCTCTTCTCCTACATCTACAGAAATGTATATAATTTCGGATAAAACAGGGTACTAGAAAGAATGTAATACAACGAGTATTTACTTGATTAGTAACAATGAAGTCAGGACAGTATATGCTCTTCCTTGGCTTCATATGAACGATGTGTTCTATTAATTGCTTCTGTAAACTGATGTCCAGCACATTTGCACGTTACGTAGCATCAGCCATGTTCAGGTTCGAAATATCCCACGCATCGATAACGATGTCATTTGGATCGACCATTGGAAGCATTCAATACACTGGAACGTACACATCTTCTTTACCTCTATTACCTAATCTGACAGTGGATGCTTGGATCAAGGATCCATACCTAAAATTCAAATGAATAGCTTATGAAGACAAGATGTCCATTCATTTATGAACAGATACGATTTACGTATCTGCTGAATAGAAATATTACTATTATTATCGTAATTACCAATTTGCTTTTTGAGTGCCATTCTTTGTTTCCCATGATAGTTTAAGTTTATTCGCTACTAACGCCGCTGTGATAGTAGACTCATTATTCCCACCCCATCCTTCCAACATCAATCCAAGTTTTGGAAATTTCAACTGAGTTCTAATTAATAATTTCGTCGTTACAGGTGTCACCTATTCTTTATAATAATAAAAGATATTTACATTCTGAATACATTCGATTGGAACTGTTTAAAACAAATAATATTACACGTAATAATTGTTAATATGTGTATCCAAAGTATTTTTTCTGCTAATACACAGTGGTATACAA
>NW_017178809.1:26238-36937 GCF_001652005.2 Ceratina calcarata
TCTCCTAACACATATCGTTAGGAGCAGCTCATTTTTTTATTCTGTTATATTTTATGTCCTTTCCCCAAAAAAATAATTTTTATATGTATATATACCTTAAGGATTTATATCGTTTTATACGATTTTTCTAAAAGGATCCTTCCAACCTTAAATGGATTGCATCAAATTATAATAATTATCAGCGCCGTTTCCTAATTCGCCGAACAAAATTTTTTAAGTAAATATAGTTTACAATTCTTTTATCTACTACACAACTCTGCATACACGTGTACATATGTACAAGTTGTTTATACATATAGTCTCTGACTCATGCGTATAATCGTAAAATATGAAACGAAGAAAATTCAAGCTATCTTTGTGAACGATAATCATTAAATAATCTCATTCCATGTTTAGTAACGAGTAAACGAAGCTTCTTTTCGTATTTCTCTATTTATCAACTACTAAAATACGAGAAAAATGTGAGTATGTCTGAAATAAAATCATCTCCCTATATACGTCGGATAGTTTTCAAACATTTGACATCATGCAGGAATGAATTTTTGTAATGTAAGCTGTTGGAAATTCGCATATATTTGAGGATTAAATTCGAAAGGGCATGAGTCACATGCACTTCGTGGAAACGGGATATTCCTTCCTCGAAAATCGACGGTATCGTCGATAGACAATAATTTCGATGAGACGGGAATTCGGCACGTCCAAACAATAGAAGAAACGTGAATATAATTACTTAATCCGATTATGACGCGAGCCGCCCGAGCGGAGACACATCACCACAGCCGCGATAACCGGGACAAATTCAAGAATTGAAGAAACACGCCGTTGACAAGCAGTGTCGTATGTTCGGAATTCGAACATACAATATTGTCGTTAACAGCGTTAAATAATTTCGCGAGCGTCGGAGAGTAAAGGACAGAACGATCCGAGCCTATACGCAGTCGCGGAAAATCGTGGCCACACGATCGCGACGGAGGAGCGAACGGTATCACTTCAGTAATAACCATCGGAGAGAGAGCTGTTCGAACTTCTCACGTGACGTATCTGTGTTAGCTGGAAACAGAAGTATTTCTGATAAGCTACCGGGTTCTCTTGCATGCAAGAAAATTCAAGAACGAGGTACTCTCTGTCTTGAATTATAAGTCGAGATCAGCGAATCGGCGTTGACCAGTCCGCTGTGCGTTTCGATTGCAGGATTTGCAATCTGCGTCGACGTGCAGTCGAATACGACGTATTCGCCTCTCAGATTCGAACGGCTTTCGTTTGAGGAGAATCGAGTTAGGGATCTTCTACCGAGATTAAGACCCTGAGTGGCTAATCTCTTTGCCTTTCGGTGGTAGAAGAAACTGTTAGAGACGGCATCGTCCCAATTTAAACGGAGTTGTCTTACAAACAACTCCACAACGCGTCTCGCTCCGTGGTTTCACCAGAGTCGGTGAGCCTGCAGCTTTTTTAAGCTGTAGCTGTTCAAGCCGGAACGGAACAGCGGTTTGGAATGACGTGCTGGTCGCACACTCGCTTGCGGTCTTCAAGGGATTTCGAAGATTTGCGGATCGAAATCCAACGTTGCATTAATTTTCCGTCTGGAAAGCAACGTTCGGGCAGCATTCAGTCTGCAGCCAGTCATTTCTTTGAAAGAAAGGNCAAGACGTATCAACGAAGTTGACCTGCCAATCCGACAACCTTTAAACATAAGTGGCTAAAGGGGACTGACCCTCCCTAGTCGTCCACGTCCTGCGGCAACCGAAGCTAACACACAGTGTTAGATTAGGATCGTCTGCGTGTCTTTACCCTTCCTTTAAACCAGGACTGACCCAGTCATACTGACCCAATTACATCAGTGGCTAAAGGGAACTGACACTCCCTAGTCGTCCACGTCCTACAGCTACCGAGGCTAACACACAGTGTTAGATTAGGGCCGTCTGTGCGTCTTTGTCCTTCCCTAATTAAACCCGACTGAGTCGACAGACTCGGTCAACCGTCGGACCCTTGGCACTGTTCTCCCTCGTAACAGTCTCATAATCATACTGCGCTTCAATGTAATCTTCCGCGTACTTCACCTTCGGTGACTGAACTGAGAACTTCAAAGCCATTGTTTTATTGAAATCGTACAGTAATGTGTAAAGTTCTAACGTCCCTTGGGAATGTAAGTATATGTATAGAGTTCAAGGATTTATAGATTGAAAACTTCGATCGCAATTGTACGTAAATTTCAAAATAAATGTAATAACAAGCTTGGTAGCGATGCAGTTTCAGTTTCCGTTTGAATCCCCGCGAAATAATAAAAACGTGGAGAAGTTCGTAAATCCGTAAATATCCAAAACAACGTGTTCGTAGCTGAAACGTAAATGTCGGGAGGACACTGAAGCATCCGCCTAAAAAGAAACGCCGCGGCACCCCCTTCCACCCCTGTTTAACTGGAACTAATTATATTTGGTTATTGCTCAGGATTTTATCAACCTAGCTGACGTATGCTAACCATTGCAGCTTCTTGTCCATCCTTTTTTCCCTTACTTTCTTTCATTTCACGTCCAGTGTCGACATTAATACTTATCGAGATAATTATGGAAATAAACCGAATCATTCAAAACACGTGCCTTCTTCCTTCGAGACTTTCTTTTCCTTCTGTTTCAATTAGGAGTCTTGTTTAATCTTCACTAAAGTTCACGTAGTTATCACGTTTTATCGACATTCCTTCTCCTCTCAGAATTATTAAACGTTTCTGAAAAGATCCTTGAAACTCTCTGTACTAATTCTATTGCTTTTTCTAATTTGTATGGCATCTGTAATTTGTATAAAATGTATATAAAAAATTCAATAAACATTCTCGTAGAATGATATTTATCGATTGAATAATTGATAAAAGACGATACGCTGTACAATCGTGTGGATATTCATAAACTTCCAATACACATTTAGAGAACAACGTTTCAATACGTTTCGTGGTTTAAATCACGATAGTTAACCGATCTGTGAACCGCTCAATTACATCACGTGTAGTTGGAATGCATAGATTGTTCCAATCAATTGTCACTCTGTCGGACGCATCTGGAACTTTCGTATGTAATGGGAGAATTGAATTACGTTGCCAGGCCGTTCGTAAGACGACCCTCGACGGACGATTATGAACAGTAATCTATATACAAAGGCTGATTTTATCCGAATCAACATTTTATGCGACCCGTTTCGCTTTTATCCGGAGAAACAGGCATTACATTGACTGCGCATACAGATAATCCTGCCTCGAGCACAGTTGTATCATTAGTCAAATAATTTTAATTATCTGGACATCTGTTTCCTTCGATACCGTAAACGTCGGATATCGAGAAGTATTTCGAATCGATACTCCTGGAATATGATACCTATAACAATCAACACTCTGCCAATATTATCACTCGGGTTTAATATCGTACTCATGCAACAGGCTACTGTATTTATATTATGAAGATTTTTAAATGCATATGCTTAATTTACTGGATAAATGATATTTGATGAAGCTAAAATGAATGGAAACAGAATTTTATAAGAATAGAACATTTAAATGTTTATTATAGTATATTATATTACATATATTATGTGCACATTTTCGGAAGATGTTACGAATTTGCAAATGCCAGAATTTATTCGTTTAACAGATTTGACTAACTACGAATACACATCGACGTTAGGAAAACGTTGATGATATGACGTGTACATCACTGTACATACAAACTACGATAATGGTCTGTGTTTATTGTCATTTTTAATACAGATTTTAACCGAAATTTGAAAATCAACTACAAGTTGCAGCTGTGCAAATCTTAAATTTATCGATAGAACTCAATCAACGATTCAGTCGCGAGTTCAGTTGTTCGCGAAGGACAATAAGTTGGACTCTGTCCAATAACTTCAATATATATTTAAACTAAATAATTGAAGCGGAATTGGGACCGGTGGGAGCGTAGATCGAATACGCGCCAACACAACAACCGTCATCATTCCATATGTATATAACGCGTTAAATTACCAACTGGTCACTTCTGGTTTTACTTATCTTCATAGATCTGATACATTTTTAAAACGAAAGATTCCGCAACCTTTGATTTATTTGAATGAGTTAGCCGGTAACTGCGTATATGTGCTCCTGTAGAATCGCGTTTTGTAAATGTATACCCGTTGTAGTGTGTGCTGCTCTGAAAATCATTTGGCGGAAGAAAAAATGAGCTGTCAACGCAACGCTGGTAAGATCACAGTGCCGGACGAGTTGCGGGACGTACTGTTGGAGTTCACGATCAGTTATCTGTTAGAGCAACCGGTGGACACTATCGACTACGCTGTGAATTTCTTCACGCAACTCCGGGAAAGCCGTAAAACACAGTTCATTCAAGTCCCTGCGCATACCCCCTCTTCTACGCCGGAGGAGTCCGTCGACGAAGGCAAGCTAGATGTTTTCATTCGGGATGCGACTTCCAATCGCATCGAGTATTCCTAACGAGGTTCTGCGACGTACCTGAGCGCGTGTTTTATATCGTTTCGATTTCGAAACTCGATCCGAGTTCTCGATGAAACATGTATGACGATGGAAACAGGTACGACATTTCCCGCTCTCTATCATCTGCCCAAAATTCAAAATTTTATTCATTTCGTTCGTCCTTAAATGAACTGTACCCGCGTCGCAAACGGATGAAACAGTTATTTAAAATATCAAATTTATTTCACATTTTACAGAGCCACGACCACCAGAGTAACAACCAGACAAGGCGGAAGAGTATTTTCTTGGAAACATTCAATCGCGAGGAAGATGAGGAAGACGATGAAATTAAGGTGCGTCTTCTCCTTCCCAATCTCTTCTAATTATCTTCAGCGGTATTACGTTTTACCGCCCTCTACTCTGTTTCCATGTAAATTAAGTCTTACGTAGGATGGAGTAAATTATCTCGAGAGAAAATTATGTAGGATACATACATGCTTGGAAACTGGTTCTTAATCACGTTCCAATAGGAATCACTTTGCGAAGCAAATGTTTTGAATCGACGCTTGTTTCCCGGTTGTTAAACTGGGACTTAAGCTCATGCCTTAGAATAACTTAAGACTCTGAATACCGTCTGTAGGATCGGGATGATCGATTGATATTTCACAGACGATACAATTGGATGAAACGCGATGGGGAGAACGACTCACTATACAGGGTGAGTCTCCTGACATGACGACATCAAATAACTCGTAAGGTGTTCGTCGTACGAAAAAATGTTTCACACAAATGTTTCAGTGTTTGAGAGGGCCGCCATACTGGCGCACTTTATTTTTTTACTGGTGGAGGCGCTGAAGCTACGCTAAGGTCACCGCCAATTTTCTAAATGGATCGGTATATTTTTACTTCCGTATCATGATAGAGAATCTTAAAACGAATACAACGACCAATAACACAAGGACATTGAAGGTCATACAAAGCGGAAAAAGGCGATAATACTTACGGTTTTTGTAATAGATTACACAAGTTATAATTTTAAAACGCAACTAATAACTACTACCATTTCTTTTCTTAAGGACAAACTTATGACCATCTAACATTAACATCAAAGTAGATAATTAGATGCATTCTGTTTCTGGTGGATTGGTCATCGTCATATGACGTTGAATGTATTATACATTGTTAGGGATAGGCGGCCCTAACGGGGTTCGGCCGAGAAAACTGGTGATTAAAAATAGACGAATCAGAATTTATCCAAAAAATCCTGGTTTATTTAATTGTTCGTGTCCGTCGGAGAATTTCGGTTTATCCGGGAGGGCCGGGAATTACACCGTCCGTTTTCCTCTCCTTGGTCCGTGCGACCGGCGGCTGGCTCAACCCCGCCTTTATCAACTATCGGCGGCGCCGATTTCCGCGACTACGCTGTGAATTTCTTCACGCAACTCCGGGAAAGCCGTAAAACACAGTTCATTCAAGTCCCTGCGCATACCCCCTCTTCTACGCCGGAGGAGTCCGTCGACGAAGGCAAGCTAGATGTTTTCATTCGGGATGCGACTTCCAATCGCATCGAGTATTCCTAACGAGGTTCTGCGACGTACCTGAGCGCGTGTTTTATATCGTTTCGATTTCGAAACTCGATCCGAGTTCTCGATGAAACATGTATGACGATGGAAACAGGTACGACATTTCCCGCTCTCTATCATCTGCCCAAAATTCAAAATTTTATTCATTTCGTTCGTCCTTAAATGAACTGTACCCGCGTCGCAAACGGATGAAACAGTTATTTAAAATATCAAATTTATTTCACATTTTACAGAGCCACGACCACCAGAGTAACAACCAGACAAGGCGGAAGAGTATTTTCTTGGAAACATTCAATCGCGAGGAAGATGAGGAAGACGATGAAATTAAGGTGCGTCTTCTCCTTCCCAATCTCTTCTAATTATCTTCAGCGGTATTACGTTTTACCGCCCTCTACTCTGTTTCCATGTAAATTAAGTCTTACGTAGGATGGAGTAAATTATCTCGAGAGAAAATTATGTAGGATACATACATGCTTGGAAACTGGTTCTTAATCACGTTCCAATAGGAATCACTTTGCGAAGCAAATGTTTTGAATCGACGCTTGTTTCCCGGTTGTTAAACTGGGACTTAAGCTCATGCCTTAGAATAACTTAAGACTCTGAATACCGTCTGTAGGATCGGGATGATCGATTGATATTTCACAGACGATACAATTGGATGAAACGCGATGGGGAGAACGACTCACTATACAGGGTGAGTCTCCTGACATGACGACATCAAATAACTCGTAAGGTGTTCGTCGTACGAAAAAATGTTTCACACAAATGTTTCAGTGTTTGAGAGGGCCGCCATACTGGCGCACTTTATTTTTTTACTGGTGGAGGCGCTGAAGCTACGCTAAGGTCACCGCCAATTTTCTAAATGGATCGGTATATTTTTACTTCCGTATCATGATAGAGAATCTTAAAACGAATACAACGACCAATAACACAAGGACATTGAAGGTCATACAAAGCGGAAAAAGGCGATAATACTTACGGTTTTTGTAATAGATTACACAAGTTATAATTTTAAAACGCAACTAATAACTACTACCATTTCTTTTCTTAAGGACAAACTTATGACCATCTAACATTAACATCAAAGTAGATAATTAGATGCATTCTGTTTCTGGTGGATTGGTCATCGTCATATGACGTTGAATGTATTATACATTGTTAGGGATAGGCGGCCCTAACGGGGTTCGGCCGAGAAAACTGGTGATTAAAAATAGACGAATCAGAATTTATCCAAAAAATCCTGGTTTATTTAATTGTTCGTGTCCGTCGGAGAATTTCGGTTTATCCGGGAGGGCCGGGAATTACACCGTCCGTTTTCCTCTCCTTGGTCCGTGCGACCGGCGGCTGGCTCAACCCCGCCTTTATCAACTATCGGCGGCGCCGATTTCCGCGGTCGTCACGCCGCGTCTCACGATCTCTGTAAAAAGACAATTAAATGATTAAGGGCTGACGTCAGTTTCCAGAGCCGCACGCTGAATCAGCTCAGCAGCGTGCAAGTGGACTGTATCGGTCGGAGGCTTCCCGCACTCCGCTTCGGTCCTTCGAATGTCTCCGAAAAGGGACTGGAACCGTATGCGTTGATCACTCAACGAAACGGTGTTCTGCGTTCACCGGTCACCTCCTTGTTGCACTTTGTAAGAGTGGAGGCCCCGGGTGGAAACCTCAAGTCTCAGCTCTATGTTAAGCCGAATTAACTTATCGGTCAGGCTGAGACCCATTAAGTAGTGAGCTGTACTGCACAATCACAATGTCGAGACAGTCGTAACGGCGTACCGCCAATTAGAAGGCACACTTACCCTGTGATGCAGCCGAACAATGTGCAGGGGTGTCTGACACAAGCACGTCCCGTATTCGGGTTCCTCGCGAATAAGGTGGCTGCTCCTTCTCGTACGTCCTCTTGCTGGACCCCAGGAGACAGTCGTCGGTCGAACGTTCGGGATACACGAATATGCCCGGTATATCTTCCGCCGTGCAGGCCGCACTCTAAAGGTGCTATATTCACCAACTCTGGATTCCACCACGGTATATCCTACACCGGGCAGGTCGCACTCTACGGATGCTGTATTCACCAGCTATTGGAATCCACACGGTGGAACACTCGACACGTTATCCACCGGGCAGGTCGCACTCTAAGGGTGCTGTATTCACCAACTCTGGGTTCCACTACGGTATCCTCCACCAGGCAGGTCACACTCTAAAGGTGCTGTATTCAACAACTCTTGGGGTCCGCCGCGGTTGAATACTCGACACGTTTAAATTGACGTGGTGATAATCGTCTATCATGATTAATCGTCGACACGGTAACTCCGACATAGTAACTCTCAACACGGAAATCCACGACATGGAATGATCTATCACGGAAACCTCAACACGGAATGTCCGATATAGGAATGATCGTCTTTTCGAAATTGTCCTTCACCTCGGTTGTCGCGAGGTGGAAATCGCGAGGTATATCTATCTCGCTCGCACACAGGTGACACTTCACGCGCGTGTCTTCGCCCGACACTTGTCACTCTGCCCGATTCGAACTTCTTCCGGTCGCGGAATCTAAACATCTCGACCGTTAAAACGACCGAGCCGACAAGAAACTCGGCACGTTTTTATGTTCTCGCAGTGACTTTTTCGGAACCTCAATACAGTCCGGAGATTATTATTGTTTCGGATGATTAAATTTAAATCGGAGAGGCGATTAGGAAATTAACTCTTATTCCTTTTTTAAACATACATCCCTCCTAAACGTAGCTACAATCAGGCATGCTAATGAAAACGAAGTCGTTTGATCCGATATTAAAAGAGTTGTTCTATTTTGAATCCTGTCCGAATATTAATGGGAGTCACTGTAGGTAGACTACTCTGTGTACGTATATCTGTTAAAGGATCAACGATCCTACAGCAAAATCACTATTTTCACAGAAATTTACAATTTCTTCCGTCGCTGCTTTCAACAGATTAATTATAACAAATTATAATAACAAATTAGATGATGCCGTCTCCGCTACGTCAACGTTTCCTATTTCGCTTTGTACAAAAGTTTTCGCCGTTATTGCAAAACTGGATTATACCGTGTGAGTAACTTATCAATATGAGAATGTTAATTAAGCCCGTTTGAAAGGTCATTAGGCATTATCGCGAGATTAGGATGCAGATGAGCCGATGTTCAGGTTCCCGTGAAACGGGAGTTCTCTAGGTCAGTCAGAAATGTTGAGCCTTCTATTGGTAACAGATCTTAGATTTGGTCCAAAGATTGTAACGCGATATCGGTTACGGATCAGCGAGTTAAAAAACTATGACGGAAACACAATTGTAGATCAGCTGTTCTCAGAACTGGTCGGAGTCGACGAACATGAAACGAAATCAATATACAGGGACCCTGATTGAACATAGATTTGTCTATCCCCGCGTTGGGATACGAAAAAGACATCTTCTCTCTTTGCGATTCCACCACGGGTTCTGGAATGAATAGGTGAATGGATTGATTATTATGTATGCGAGAGCTCCTCGGGTACTTGACAAATATTTTTCAACGCTACCGGTATTGACCGTTGGTAAACCAAACGTAAGATCGCAAAGGAGTTCGATTTTTCTTCTTTTTTTCAAACTTACCGTGGTGTGTAATCTACCCACACACATATCTAATAGGAAACCCTTTCTTTTTAAAACAGGCATGGTATTTTATTCAAGCCTGGCACTATCGATCGGTCACGCTGCAATTAATTTATAATATCGATGCGTGTCGTGCAATCGTAATTCCTTAACCGTTAACAAAATAACGGGCAGGTAACGCACGAATATTCAATAAATTCTATACGTACACCTTGTTCCATAATGATAGCTTAACCTATAAAACGTATAAAATTAAAAGAATTCTTAAGCCTAGTCAAAATATATCGACGAACAGAGAATTGAAAAAAAAATTTGTCACTAATTGGTTTTGCAGGTGGTCCATCCAAAGAGCGACGAGCAGAGGCAGAAGCTCAGCGACAGCGTGAAGCATATTTTTCTCTTTCGGGCTCTGGTCGAGGTAAGTTAAATATAGTACTACGTACATTCTCTGGGCGGTGAGCGTAATTGAAACGGGAATACGCGGAGCGACCAAGGCGGTGTCACGTTAGGGCGTGTACTTTTAAAATAATTGTTAACACTTGGAAATCACCACTATGAACAATTGATTTATTTTCGAAATACAGAGTAGACACGCACAATAGCTCAGACGATTGCTGACTGACTCATTGACTGACTGCTCGACTGCCCGAGGTTTAGGGTTGTTCTTATCTTACTTTCTTATGTTTCAACGCTTAAGTGACGGGCGCATATCCTACTGTGTGGTCTAATACGCAAAATGCTTCGGATAGCATTTTAAGTAGAATTCTCAGTAGCATATCGTTGTTATGTGTAGCCTGATCGACATTCGGTTGTTATCTTGTAAATTCTTTAGGAAACAAAATACATGCAGCTGTTGTAAAGGGGACCGTCACAGCGGCGAGGGTACGCGCCAATTCCGTTCGTGGAAATGCCAGTGAGTATATACATGCAGTCCGCTCAACCGGAAATTAGACTCTCAGGGATGAATTACTTTAGACAGAGAAAAAAGAGCCAAGTGGTTTCACCGGAGCGCGCACAAGTACACGATAATTAAGTTAAATCGTGTCGCCCGCGCCTCCTCTTCCTC
>NW_017178809.1:37751-43052 GCF_001652005.2 Ceratina calcarata
GTGTCGTGCAATCGTAATTCCTTAACCGTTAACAAAATAACGGGCAGGTAACGCACGAATATTCAATAAATTCTATACGTACACCTTGTTCCATAATGATAGCTTAACCTATAAAACGTATAAAATTAAAAGAATTCTTAAGCCTAGTCAAAATATATCGACGAACAGAGAATTGAAAAAAAAATTTGTCACTAATTGGTTTTGCAGGTGGTCCATCCAAAGAGCGACGAGCAGAGGCAGAAGCTCAGCGACAGCGTGAAGCATATTTTTCTCTTTCGGGCTCTGGTCGAGGTAAGTTAAATATAGTACTACGTACATTCTCTGGGCGGTGAGCGTAATTGAAACGGGAATACGCGGAGCGACCAAGGCGGTGTCACGTTAGGGCGTGTACTTTTAAAATAATTGTTAACACTTGGAAATCACCACTATGAACAATTGATTTATTTTCGAAATACAGAGTAGACACGCACAATAGCTCAGACGATTGCTGACTGACTCATTGACTGACTGCTCGACTGCCCGAGGTTTAGGGTTGTTCTTATCTTACTTTCTTATGTTTCAACGCTTTAGTGACGGGCGCATATCCTACTGTGTGGTCTAATACGCAAAATGCTTCGGATAGCATTTTAAGTAGAATTCTCAGTAGCATATCGTTGTTATGTGTAGCCTGATCGACATTCGGTTGTTATCTTGTAAATTCTTTAGGAAACAAAATACATGCAGCTGTTGTAAAGGGGACCGTCACAGCGGCGAGGGTACGCGCCAATTCCGTTCGTGGAAATGCCAGTGAGTATATACATGCAGTCCGCTCAACCGGAAATTAGACTCTCAGGGATGAATTACTTTAGACAGAGAAAAAAGAGCCAAGTGGTTTCACCGGAGCGCGCACAAGTACACGATAATTAAGTTAAATCGTGTCGCCCGCGCCTCCTCTTCCTCGTACTTTTAATTATACTTTACTTATACTTTATTAGTAATCGCCCGGGATGCGATCGGTAGATCAACTGCGACGCGAAGTATGCCACATATACCATTTTCGTTCCATCTACATCCACGCAGCTCGCGACTTGAAATTTCACGACAATTATATCGTCGCCGTTCTCTAACGTCAGGAAACATTGTTCCTCCGGTTCTGGTCATGAAATATTCACGACACGCGTGTTATTGTACGTGCACATGCACATACGCACGCACGCGTGCACACACAGACACATGGATTTGCTGCAGGAACACAGGACGTGCTGGATGCGATGTTCGAGAAGAGTGTGCAACCCGGGGAATTTATTATCCAACAACGTGATGACGGTGACAATTTCTACGTCATCGAAAAGTAAGATTCTTTTTCAGCCGGTTTTATCGCCAAACTTCGGAGAACGACCGAATTCGATTACGGAGTACATGTATACATTTTCCCACGTCCTTTCAGAGGAAAGTTCGAAGGATCAATCAGGCATAGAGTCCTTGATACACACGTACGATAATCGCGGTTTCTTTGGCGAGCTTGCGTTACTCTACAATATGCCCAGAGCTGCCAGTGTCAAGGCCATCACGAACTTAACGCTGTGGGCCATGGACAGGCCAACTGTCCGGCGTATTCTGCTCAAGTCCGCCTACAGGAAACGCAAGATGTACGAGGACCTTATCAACAATGTCCCGATGCTGAAACATCTGGAAGTAAGTCTTATGGGAGAGCGCCGTAGGCTGTGGTTTAAGCTAAACTTTAAGACTCTTGATTCTCTCTGATAAGAACGTAAAATCAAACGGCGTAAACCCATATTTTTAATCAGTTTCGTGGGTAGCATTGACATTCGTTATCGCTTCGCTACCGGAGTCTACACTTTTGAGGCTTCTGCTATCTCGCGTATAATGGGTTTTCATTAACTAGAATCTTTGATACGATCCGTATCTGCGCTGGATGGCAGATTAAAATCTTCTAAACTAATTGTGTACAGTCTGAACAAGTCTCATGTGCATTTTTTAAAACTTGCATTTTCGTCGTCTTTTTTACGACTACTGTGCATGAATTCTCGTTGAAGGAAACGGTTAGTCGGTATTTCCGAACACACCGTTTGGTTGATAATAACAGCTGATCGCTCGCAATTTCATCTCCGATGTATTATTGAATTTGGATGGAATGCAAACCGTACCGATTGCCAAGAATTGTTCGGCTATAGCTAATTGCATTTATTTTGTAGCTCATTATTTCGTAACGAGCTAATTCACAGTAA
Organism: Ceratina calcarata; assembly: GCF_001652005.2. NCBI lineage: Eukaryota > Metazoa > Arthropoda > Insecta > Hymenoptera > Apidae > Ceratina > Ceratina calcarata. Next base: position 39,980 of record NW_017178809.1, read on the forward strand.
CCCTCATTCTAATTTTAATTTCTAACATCAAAAGACAAAATATGTTGTTTGGCCGGATATAAGTTATTCTTCGTTCTGAACCGTGTCCAAATATTAATGAGGATCAATTTCGGTGATTAAAGATGCGGAACGATAGGCTCGGTAGAAATTAATCTTAATGACCCAATTCGACTAATAGTAATTCCTGAAATTCGTCATGTTCAGCCATATGAACGGATGAATCTGGTGGATGCGCTGACACCAAAGCCGTACGCGGACGGTGAGCAAATCGTCGTGGGCGACTCGGCGACGGAATGTAGTTCGTCGAGGACGGCGTGATCAAGATCACCAGAATCGGAGACCAGGGCCGCGAGATCGAGGTAACACTTAACTTGTTGCTTTTCATTTTCCGACGTGTAGCATAATATAATTGCCGACCCAGATAGTGCGGTACGGTGTGCGACACCGAATATAGCTGTCCAGGAAACTAGCTCACTAATTAGATCGTCAATTGTACAGATGTCATTTGGTACTCTGTTTAATGCTGCAGATTAATAGAGTTCCCGCCGGTGAGTACATAGGCGAGTTGGCACTGGTGACACATAAACCTCGTGCTGCTTCGGCCTACGCCGTGGGCGACGTAAAGCTGGCCTGTAAGTTTCTCTCCATTAACGAACACTTTTCTATTAAGCCAGCTTTGTTCATTGGCATTCGTTCATTATTTCGTTGATCTCTATTCGGATGTGGATCATCGATGTCGAATACTGTACGCCGTCAGTAAATACGTACGTCTCTTCTTTTCTGACACGATCTTTTTCAGTCCTGGATGTTGAAGCCTTCGAATGCTTGCTTGGGCCTTGTATGGAACTTATGAAGCATAACATCGACGATTACGAGGATCAGCTAGTCAAAATTTTTGGTAGCAAGGCTATCATCACCGATATCCGATGAACTGTTCATTGGGAGTGATACGTTGCACTGCTGTACTAAAGACGCGACACTTTCGTACAGTAATGTAAAATTGAGCACAAACTTGTACTACCCACTTTAATGAATCTCATCCACGTGTTTTCAAATAATCTTCTCGAGTCAACTTTCGTAAAAGGACTGTTCACTTAGATACCGTGTACCGTTAAGAATCGTCGTTAATCGTTACCAAGTTTGTACCTTTGACACACACACACACACTGATGGGACAACAAAGTATAAAGCAAGGAACGAAGAGGAGACAACAAAATCTATAATTTCGAGTGGTTCGCATTTACATCACACTAAAACGAGCTCCTTTAAGACTGTGTCGGATCAACAACAAGTATTACCCTATCTTGTCGTGTGTGCTCGCAAATTATCGGAAGATCGAAGTTCGAACATTGAAAGTAAGATTTTTCATTTAATCGTACATAAAAAAAGGAAAACAAATACGTACTCGGGATGATGCAACATATCGGCAGACAGACGAAATTCTCAGATTGGTGTAACTTTTATGCTGTTCTTTTCCTTTACACTCGACAGTTTTAGATATATATTTCACTTTTAATTGGCAATTTCATAGATCAATAAATTCAATTATTTCGTACATGTCGGTGATCGTTTCCGATTCATTGAAGGGGATTCTCAAGGTATCTGCGGTATGCTTCTTCGTAAAATAGAAGAAAATATTTCGTCAACTTTCAGTTGATCCAAGATTCGCCTTTAGGCACATTCGATGAAATTCCGCATCGTCAATGTGTTTCTCCAATTATAATAATTAAGACGGTGGTAGGATCGTAGTTTAAACGCTACGATGGAAGGAATAGAGCACAACAGGCAAGTTGGAGCAATTACACCAGTACCTAATCAACTTTTAAGACAGCAATTATTTTCTATAAAAACGAGTGGCATTTAATTTGGTCTGGGGGAAGGGGTGGTGCGGGAACGGTAGGGGGAATAACGTTTCACTCTGAGATATTTCATTTAACAATGCCTGGATAGAAGACATATCTATATACAAACGAGGACGGTTTTCCTAATTCCCATGTTCCTAATTTTATGGTTTGCTTCTTGGGTTAACGAGAGAAGGTATTACGAGATATATACAGGGTGTCCCAGAACTAGTGTTAGGCCTTGAAATGGGGAGGAGCCATGGTGATTTTAAACAACGTTTTCCTTTGCAAAAAAGTTGTCCGAGGCGTGGTTGTCGAGTTATTAACAAAAATCACCGACCAACCAGAGCGTTCGTATACAAGGCGGGCAGGAGCGCGATAACCGCCTCGTGCGTTGCCGCGGCCCGTATGCCACGCTCGTGATGAAAACATAGAATTAAAACAAAAGTTACATGCAAGAGCAACTAAGAAATTGTTTAAATATTACAGAAAACAAAGCAATTAGTCGTTAGTTACCTTCGCTCAATAAATGTAACATACTCAATGAAATAACTAACAACTTTATAAATTACAGAGTAGCTAAGATTTTAAAAAAATGGGAAGAGAATTAGAGTTGAACTTAATCGTTCCTCTTTAAGTTCACCTGCTCCTAGAAGAACGTCACTGGGTCAATGTGCCGAAACCCGGTACTTGAAGGTAAAACACATGGGCAGCAGTGATGTTTAGATCAAGTCACTGACGGATATGGCTATGTGTTTTAGTTTCGCATGTCAGGCTTCGGCACATTGACCTACTGAAATTCTTTTAGGAACAGATGAATTTAAAGACGAACGACTAATTTCAACTCTAATTCTCTTCCCATTTTTCTTAGGCTCGAGTGCCCAGCCGTGACTTTTCGTCCAATGATTCGATTAAAATACTGGGTTGGGTAGTCGCGAGAACAGTGGCTGGGCAGTCTGGCCTCTGAATCATATTCGTGTGTCCTGGTAACGGAAATCGACCAAAAGAAACCTACAAACATATTATTGTTACACATGTATGATACACGTTATACATGTATGATATACGTCTATCATCGTGAGGAGCGGAGGCAGCTTGAAACTAATTTGAACACATCGTGCGAACAAGCGTCTAGTCACTTTATAACGACCGTTTCTTGTACTTTTCTTTTCGTCGTATTTTCCCTCGATAAACTGTGAGAGAAAGTGCGTGTGGGGAGAGAGAGAGAGAGA
>NW_017178810.1:0-656 GCF_001652005.2 Ceratina calcarata
TTCGATCTTATATATAAAATTCTGAGAAAGGTTCTCACTTTTCAACGACCTACACTGATATAGAACCGACATTATAGTTCTCGTCCCTGACTAGAATTTCATGTTACACTAAAAATATTATACTTGCTAGTAGAACATGAAATACGCCGATCTGCATGAAATCTGAAAGTTAAATCGGTACGTAAAGGAGGGAGCGAAAAGACACGTTCATCCCTCTCATGAATTTTTCACCTAGCCACCTGCCCCGTAGTACTATCATCGACATACGGCTAAGTAAGTTGACAGAGATTTTGAGAAAAATCCTCTAACTGTCTGAATTTCCATCAATTTACCAAATATATTCGTCTCTTTCTCTCGCGATGTTTCACGTAATCACTGTGTTTCGTTAAAAGACGTATGCATTAGCAATTTGCAAATCAGTGTTACTTATAAAGAGAATCTTTTATAGACTTTTTCGGCTCTCCGTCTTTTAAGAGCTGACAGAAGCGTGAAAGTTACACATGCCGTTTGACTTATCGGCTGTGATAAGATTCGCTGGGATGGATTTATGAAGGAATTTTTTGTGCGTAATGAATATATTCACAACAGGATACAATAAAATTGGCTTAAGGATGTATTGGCTATACAGTCAATCCCAAAAGTTTATGCACTTTAGA
>NW_017178811.1:0-656 GCF_001652005.2 Ceratina calcarata
TACATCAGGATCGGCAACGCGATGCAATTCATATTCGTAGAATCCTCCGGCAATACGTCTTCCGCTCGAATCTTGCAGCAAGTAAGTTGCTGGATTAGTTGTTTGCACTTTGATTATCCTGAACACCTCGGTAGTCCAGTTCGGTGTATAGCCTTTTTCGAAAACAGTTTTAAATTTGCTCACACGCATGTGGTCGCCAATCTTAAATCGTGTCGGACCAGCAATCTTGATGTTACTATACACCGTGTCCAGGAGTTGTGCGGCGTTCGCAGGTTTAACGTCGCAAGGTCGTATACCGATAGTTCTATGCTTTCTCGTATTATATTCCTCTAATAACCGTGGTAGCGCATTCAGCCATTTATACGATCCATTAAGTGTAAACATTTTCCACATATTGTTCTTCAATGTACGATTGAACCGTTCCACTATGGAAGCTTTCATTACCGAGTGTGTCGAATAATGACTAATACCATATTTCTTCAAGACATTTTGCACCTCAGTATTGTAAAATTCTTTTCCCTGATTGGTTTGAAAATTTTTTGGATATCGATTCTGAAATATTCTTGCGAAAGCTTTAGCTACCTCTCCTCCGCTTTTAGTTTTCAGCGGTACAGCCCATGCATACTTGGATAACACATCGATAACGGTCAATATGT
>NW_017178812.1:0-656 GCF_001652005.2 Ceratina calcarata
GACTCTGGTTGTTCTAAGTAAATTTCTTCAGATAAATCTCCATTAAGAAATGCAGTAGTTACATCAAAGTGATACATCTGTAAATCTTTACTCGTTGCTAGTGCTAATACAAATCTAATAGTTGAATGACGAACCACTGGTGCAAATGTTTCTGTACAATCTATACCATATTTCTGATAAAAACCTCTTGCAACCAACCGAGCTTTAAATCTCTCAAATTCACCATCTGGACTAAATTTTACTTTGAAAACCCATTTGGATTTAATGACATTTTTGTTCTGTGGTCTGTCAACTATTTCCCATGTATCATGACTTACCAGTGAGTCAAATTCCTTCTTCATGGCCTTCATCCATTCTTCTTTATATTCAGACTGCATGGCTTCATCCACAGTCTGAGGATTATCGAATGACTTGAGTACAGCAAATGAAGTGTCATAATCAGCCATCCACGAAGGTGGGCGACGATTTCTAGCTGGCCTTATTCGAACCATATTGTTTTCTTCATCATTATCTATTATATTTTCAGATATTGATAATTCATGTACGACATCATTCGAGTGACCTATGTTAGTGTCAAGGCTCGGTATAGATTCTTGACTATCATGATCTACATGTATTTCCATATTCATATTTGAATTATCTAAATCAGCTTCAAT
>NW_017178813.1:0-657 GCF_001652005.2 Ceratina calcarata
AGGCGAGCGTGGCTCCTGCTGAGTGGTGTAATTTGTTGCGCAGTTTGTTCTGTTGGTGCTGTGGTGGAAGACTTTTTCTGTGGGTGGAGAGTGTAACCCATGTTGGGTTCACTTTCAATGGAAAATGAAAGAAATAGATTTGCTAAGCGTGGGAGCGCTTTCCTTGACGATGATGATCTAGAGGATACNGGCACGTGGTCAAAGCACCGCAAGACCTAACATGGCTGCGCCCATGGGACACGCTTCCCCTAGTTCAAACGTGGCGCACGTGGAAAAGAGCACGCCAAACATGGCGGAGAAGAAAGGGGACGCGTCGCCGGATCGAGAGTCAGGATTGTGGATGTCCCCTAAGAAGACCGCTAGAGTACGGCAGACGGCCTCCACATCTGCTGATAGCGTGACACCTAGTGGAAATCGGTTCAATCTATTAGATAACGATTGCAGCATGGAAGACGATGGTGAGGAGTCTCGCAATGACCAAAGAAATAATAGCCCTGCGGACTCGAGAGTTAAGAAGGTTAGACCACCACCGATTTTCGTACTAAACTCGAACCTAAAGACTCTAATTAGTATTATAAGAAGCTTAAATGTTAACAAGAAGAACTGTGTAATTAAGGAAGTCAGCGAGATTAATCATACGATTTTTTGTAACGACAT
>NW_017178814.1:0-656 GCF_001652005.2 Ceratina calcarata
GAACATCAAAATGTCAGTCCGAGAGTGTGAAAGCGATAGCAGCAGTGAAATTATTGTTGCTAGAAAACGGCCTAGAGTGGATGTATTTTTATCATCTGATGAAGAGCAGATTGTTGGAGAATGGCATGACCCGAAGGGTAATCAGCCAGATTGTGCCATTTACACATCCTTCTGGATTTGTATGTGAAAATTTGCATATAGGATCAGATATAGCCGTAGAAACCAGCTATCAATTATTTGTGCCGGATGAATTGATCGAGGAAATTGCCAAACAAACAAACTTATATGCATCACAGAAAATAGAAGGTGGAAGGACGCAGCGCTTGGCAAAGTGGACAGAGACAAGTAAGTTTAAAATAAAAAGATTTTTTGGATTGATTCTCTGGATGGGATTAGTAAAATTACTAGCTATACACCAATATTGGTCCAATGATCCTGCTTATTTGCAAACGTTCCCGAAAACAGTCATGTCAAGAAACAGATTTGAACTATTANATACCACCAATTATAGACACTTTGGAAACCAATTATCAAAACTATTACAATCCTACCGAGGACATATGTATTGATGAATCCTTGATTCCCTTTCGTGGCCGCATTGTATTTAGGCAATATTTAAAACAAAAGCGTCACAAATATGGAATTAAAATATTTAA
>NW_017178815.1:0-655 GCF_001652005.2 Ceratina calcarata
CTCTCTCTGTTATTGAGTTGGCTGTCGTTCAAATCGTGACCTGAAACGAAGAATCCTTCTGCCGGTCGCGAATTTTTCTTCAACGCCTGGTGAATATTTAACCGTAAGACGTCTCGCGTTTCAACGTGAACGTGCTCAAATTATCGTGACAGTTATAATCCTAATAAAAATCTGATCGATTCAAGGAATTCGCGTTGTTAGCAGTTCTTTAAAGAGAATCGTAAATAATACTAAAATGAAATAAGTTCTGTTTAGATAATAAGAAAGGGAAACATATTAAGAAATCTAATTTGAGTGATCGACAGGGTAGAGATTCTCTAAGAACGAGTTCGATCACTCTGTGCAAATCGTAGTCGAAATAATTAAAAGGATTCTTCGTTATACTGGAAGCAAACCCTTTTAAGTGCTGTGTCCATATTGTTACTGATGTTCTCGTGTAATTCAAATAATCTTAGATACAGTATTCGGAACGAAACGATCTGATCAGCGGAGGGGGCGAAATCGATTCTCTCGACCTCTGAAACGGAGCGCAGCGAATCGTGCAAATCCTGTTTCCCCTGTAATGTGTATACGCTGCAGAACCCTTTGAGATTCTCATGGTTATCCGTTTTATATCGCATACCGCGTCCATGCTTTTGCCTTAACAGAATTTGGC
>NW_017178816.1:0-655 GCF_001652005.2 Ceratina calcarata
TAATATACCTGGGTGACCCTCGAGCCGCTCCGAGGCGCACAGGTCCGTCGACCGGTCCGTTTCCTAATCTCCATCCCATCCTCAACTGTGACGTTTCCTCTACCAGGACGTCACAGGTTAATATTAGGAAATAATTTTTGGTGGCAGCGGTGGGATTCGCCAAAAATTTATTCGCAAAAAAAATTTATTCGCCAAAATCTATTCACAAAAAAAATTTTATTCGTCAAAAATAAGACTTGTCAAAACTAGAATTTGAAAACAGAATTCATTAATTAACATTCACTGAAACGGGAATAAATCATATTGTACAAAGAAACAGAATTAAAAAGAAAAAATTCAGTATTAATATAAGTAGAATTAAAATCAATTCACTTCAAAATGCCGAAAACTCTCGAGAAAGATGAAGCCTTCACTGATTTTCTTAACCAAGTTGCCAAACGTTATTTTATACAAGAACTTGAACGACTAGAAAATGATACAGCCAGAGCTGAAAATAAACGTAATTAGAGACTAGAACAATCGCATGGACAACTTACTAGAAAATACACAGACACTGGAAAGATTATATACACATAAAAATTTCAATTCAATTATAAAATTCATAATTTAAATTAAAATTAGAAAAGTAGTCCACCTATGAATCAAAAAAATGAAC
>NW_017178817.1:0-655 GCF_001652005.2 Ceratina calcarata
TGAAGGTCAGCCACCTAAGCAACGACCATTGTACGTGTGTCGAGGTTTCCGGCGAGTTTGGGGGCTTATATCTCGCGAGCATGTATTTTCAATGCTCACACAACATCGAGCCGTATCTGGAGCAAATCAGGAAACTGGTCACTCACTTGCCGGGAAGACGACTCATCATCTGTGCGGACGCGAACGCCAAGTCGCCCTTGTGGCACAGCGGAACCTTGGACGATCGAGGTGAGGCTCTGGAGGAACTGATATCAGAACTGAACCTTCTAGTTCTTAACGAGCCGGGAAACCCTCCAACCTTTAGCAACCACAAGGGCGAGTCCCGAATCGATGTAACATTGTCTACCGTAGCAGCCGCAGGCCTGGTGCGGAAGTGGCAAGTTCGAGAGAGACTAACTACTAGTGATCATAACGCGATACAGTTCAGTCTCTGCACACGGAACGATGCGCATTATGTGCGACAGACGCCGCGATTTAACATCCGGAAAGCCAACTGGGAAAAATTCAAAGAGGTCTTGCTGCGAGAGAAATCCCGTAGCCTCTCAGACATCAGCCACAACACCGTTGCTGAAGTTGAAAGAGCGGCTGCAACAATTCAGTCCGCCATCATCGCGGCCTGCGAGCAGTCGATGAAAGAAAAGGTGCCGTATAATAG
>NW_017178818.1:0-655 GCF_001652005.2 Ceratina calcarata
TGGACTACTTATTTGGTGAGTTCGTTTGTCCTTTTCCTACTCCTCTTTCCTCTGATTGTTGGTACCACCTTTGGGGTTTTCTATTCCCCCTTTTTAATGTGATCTATGTATTTATAGGGTACAAGATCTATAAGCCCGTATTCCAGCGGCGGCTATCGGCACACGCTCGAGGCCTGGAGGACGAGCGGAGACGGAAGCTTCCGCGACTTTCGGTAGGTGTACCTGTATGTGTGTGTATGTCCTATCCTTCTCCTCTCTTCCTCCCCCTTTTTCTTGCTTGTGTTCTAATATTATTATTCTTTTTTTTTCCATTTTCTGTTACAGGAGGACTGAGTTGGCTTCTATATTTGTCGGATAATTTCGTTATTTCCGAGGCCCCTATGTTCTATTCTTCTGAAATAAATAATTTATTCGAAAATTTTCTGTTTTAATTTTATTTATGATTCCTCTTCCCCATGTCCTCTTCCATTCGATGCTAGTAATTGTAAGTCTCTATTATGACGTCTGAAAAACTAAAGAGGAAAAGAAATTATTTTCGTTTTGATCATTGTTTAGATCTTTTCTTTTAGATCTTAAATCGCATCCTTTTCCCATAGCTTCCCTGGGGTTCCTTCTAAGGGTTTGATGGCGTAGTCCTCCTCCATTGCAATAGCTT
>NW_017178819.1:0-1813 GCF_001652005.2 Ceratina calcarata
GTGTTACGAGCGCCCGGTCTATAAATTGACGTAATTTCGTTTTTATGAAAAATCTGCTGATTCGATTCCGTAGAATTGTCCACACGTGTCACAATTAAATTTTTACTTTTGCTGTTTAAATCTCGCGCACACGAGTGTGATCGTGGTCCCCTTACGGCGAACATCTCCGGGGAAAAGCAGAAAACTGTCCCTCCCCAGACGCGGGAGAGTATTTCGCGCTAATGCACTTTCTCGGACCGCCGCAGGCCGGTTTCCCTGCTGAAATTCCAGCATTTACAAAGCGGAGAAAATCGATGTTCGCGGCTGACAATGCTAGGGGGTCGCACAGCCCACGAGGGTCTCTTCCTTCCGCCTCCTTCCGTCCCTACGGCCGATTTTTTTTTTCTCTTCCTCCTGACTCGAGCAACGTGAAGTGCGTGTCTTTGTCACCGACGACAATAGCCTCGCGGGGGGTTGCACCGCCGCTCCGTTGCACTCCCACGGTGCTGTGGTCCGCGCTGATACCGTCCCGAACAACGGAGACCGATGGACACGATCGATCGCATTAGACGTTTGCGCGTGGTCGATAACTGGCAACGCTGATAACGCTGGCCGTCGTCGTGGCTGCCTGATTAAACCGACAACGACGATTTTGAGTCAATATCACGCAGAGGTGGCAAAGGATATTTCCCCGGAAAGCCTTGAGAAAGGCTTCCTTTATTTTCTGCTCCCTCGGACATGTTTCGCCTTAATATAGAAAAAAATTGTCTACCGTGGAATTTACGACGTCGCAAACCGGCGGTCGAATCAAGGGGGTGAAAGTACGAGGACGTTATCGGCCAGGAAGACACCGCGAAATCGTTATCTTTCATTTTTCACCTCATAACGCCGGGACAATGACACCCGGCTCGGAGCATCGTCGCCGGAAAGCCGATGCTCCCTTTGCGTGGAAAAATAAAAAAAAAAAAAAAAGGAAAGAATAGAAGATGACACAAAGAGCGAGGGTGGGTTGGCCACCCTGGGAGAAAGATCTGTGACCCCTTCCTAGAGGGGGCCGCGTCTCCCTGCTCTGATTAAAATCCCTCGCTTTCCCCGTTCTTCGACGCGTCTGCTTCTTCGTTACTTTTGTATCCTTTCTTCTCTCCGAGTTTCGAGTTTACGGCACGGATTTATTTTTCAATTATCGCATTGGAAAATGTCATGTCGTTCGCGAAGGAAACTGGATCCCTGGTTTCAATCACGATCTCCTTTCGCTGAGAATCATCAAACGTGTACGCGACGTACACTTTGACCTGAGAACTATCGCAGTTTACCCGCGTCGAGTTTCGAGGACGAGAATTTCCCAAACGCTGCCGTCGGAGGCGAACGTATTAACGGGACTGAATTATTTACAAGGCGAATCCGCGACCGCGAGTGGTCGTCGTCACGCGGTTCTCTCATCAGAATCCCCCTGGGAACCATCGCGTACGCCTCGTCTTGCGACGGGACGGATTATCCAGCCCCGAGGCATGATGTACAATCTCCATAAATCGACGCGTAAGCGCCGACTTTTTTACCCTACGCACCCCCGATCCCATGCGCTCGTGTAAGATTCATGCGACCTCGGAACGAAACTCGCGTGCGTCTCGTTCTTCAGAAATAATAGCGAGACATGGCGACGTCGTCCGAAGGATCGTCAATGATCTCGTCATAGTTAAGATTATACGAACCCTTAAATAGTGACAGAGCATTGAAATTTTAAAAGTTGCTATTATAGATGGGGCATTCCATGACGTTCCGATCAAGATCTGACGATGACATCTCAGATCGGCTCCGTAATTTTTTATACAAAAGT
>NW_017178819.1:2836-4504 GCF_001652005.2 Ceratina calcarata
GGGTGTAAACGATTAGTACAGCTAGTAACAACGAAATTGAGCCAGCTACGTGCATGTGTTAGTTTCCCCTAGGAGGACAAAATTCAAAACGAGTAATAAGTCCATGTCTTATTTTTTCAATGCTTGATCTGACATCGATACTGTTGGATTTTATTATAATTTTGACTCGTCAAAATAAAAAGAATTTTAATGTAGGTGCTGGTAATGTGCGTACGTTAACATTATTTTTATTTTGACGCGTCTAAATTATGTTAAAATCCAACAATATCAATGCGAGATCGAGCATCGAAAAAATAAGATTTTGACTTATTATTCGTTTTGAATTTTGTCCCCCTAGGGGAGACTAACACATGCACGTAGCTGGCTCAATTTCGTTGTTACTAGCTGTACTAATCATTTACACCCTTCTTTCCCTGTTTTTAACTCTTCTCCTCGCTCGAAAATTCATAGAAACAAAGGAGAGTTATATGTAGATATGCAACAAGCAATTGAGAACTGAGAAACGAATACAGATGGCGATCAGTATTGATCGATCGAGTAATTATTTAATATTTTGATTTCGCACAATTTAAAACCGTTTTATGGCCCAATTAGCTTGCCCGTTAAACGAGCCTCGACGCTTTGAACGAGGGAAAACGATTAAAGGAGTCAATTAACCTTTGACGGTATTTTAATAATTCTTCCCTAAGAGGGAACCTCGTCCGATCGCGTTAATTGAATTTGTCGCGGTCCCGTGGCGAGAAGAACGTTGCTTTGATTCGAGTCATCTAATTCTTGGCTGGTTCAAAGAGCTCGCTCGTATCAGACTCATTAAGGGCTAACGAGCCTGAAGCGATCCTTTCATGCGTTTCAATTTACCGTTGCACCTTATCGCGGTTTTCCAGTCGTAAAATGGAATGCAATGAAATTGAGAAAACAACTGTTGGACTGCAACGATGCAAACAGCGGGAAAATGCGAGGCTATGAAAACCCGCGAGGGTTTAATGGAAATCGAAAGTCGAGGGACGTCGCGTCGCTTCGAGAGATTGAACGAACCGTCTGGTGAACAGCGTCGCGAGATGCGCTCGAATTTCTTCCCTGATTAATGGTGCGTAGACATCGCGAAGGGGTGAATCGTGGAACGCGACTCTTCGGACAGGGTGGATTGAGGTAAGCTCGAATTTTGCTCGAATGATCTTCGCTTCGCGTCTATGAACGAACCGTCGACGACGTACGATGCGGGGGAAAAGATAGATTTGGCAAAAAGCGTGGAGGCCGGTCTTCTAATTGCTTTCTCGGGATGATCAGCGAACAAAGAAGGCACAGTGGGACGGCTATTTGTAGAAACTGGCCGAGCGACCTTCACCGGGCAGCCGACGCGGCGGTTAAAACTCGAGGAAGAACGGCTGCCGGTTTATCGCGAAGGTTGCGCCTTCCAACTCGTCTGCCTTCCATAGATTTTTCTACCGGATCCCGTCCAGTCTATACATATACGGCTCCTCGAGTCTCGAGACAATCGACCCGAGGGACTTTCCGTTTCTCTCACCGAAACCGAAAGTCGATCGCCTCGTCCTTCGGTTTCCATTATACTCGCATATCATAATTAAACTTCGAAGTTCGTCAGACGTATAAGGTAAAGGAAGTAGTACTGGGACAAAACGAATTTTGGAACCAGTACTTGGATATAAT
>NW_017178819.1:6205-6890 GCF_001652005.2 Ceratina calcarata
AGTTTTCATGTACTATGCTTAAATTTTGTAGTAAAAAACATTATAAAAAATTTATGTTCAAAAGTGTCCAGGTACTACCTCCTTTACCTTAATAAATGCTACGATTTCGATATGAATGATCGACGTGTCACGTCTGTCAAAATATCTACAAAATTGATCACGTCCACTCGTCGCAGAAATCGTAGAGAGTGGAAAAAATGTGGGAGGGCTACGAAGGCAATAACGAGACGGTGTCATCGATCTCACGCACGAGAGCACCGAAAAACCGGCTATCCACGGTTATTTAATAGACGAGGGACCGTGAAAGAGAGAGAGAGAGAGGACGCGATCGGAAGGGCCATGGCCAAATCTGCACGCTTTCGTTCTCTTCCGCGTTCGCTAATACGCCTATCGGCCCGTTGCAAACTGCGTTCGTTGCCGTTGGCAACCGTTCCGACGATCGTTCAACCGGCACGTTCCTCTGCGATATGATTTGGATTTTTGCTAATCGACAAATACCGTTCTCGATGACCAAATTTTTGTGTACAATCGAGTACATGGCAAGCGTTCTGCAGACACAAATTGTCTATAAATGCGTTAACCCTTTGCACTCGAGGCCTTTTGCGCTCAGACGAACCAGCAATTCGAGACGATTTCGGCTATATTAGAGAAGAACTTTAGGGGTACTTCAAATCATTTTATACCC
>NW_017178819.1:11022-11779 GCF_001652005.2 Ceratina calcarata
CCTTAAACTTTTGGCAGAGATCTTACGGTTCATACGACCTTAAATCTGCAGCGACACTGAATCCATATCGAGAATAAGTGTGAAGCAGAAAAACGTGAATGAGTAAAAAAGACGTAGAGGAAACGTTTCGAAGTGGTAAATGAAAAATGACGAGCGAGCACAGGATATTAAGATAGAAGTTAAAGTTAAAAGGCCGAAGAGTGGCACCGTTAATCATGCAATCTCCCGTCGTATCCGCCGTTTTAATCGACAAGAAATTGAAATCGACTCGTTCGCGAGGTAGATGAAGCGTGCACGTGATGCACTCGTCCCGTGTGACTAGAATTTCAAACGAACCTGAGCGGAGCTAGACTAATCGTTCTAACTCGTAAATTGTCTTCTTAATTGCCGGACACCGTACGCTAGCGCGGTTAGGTTGACCCGAGAGCTTTTTTCTCGTTGGGTTTGCGCGCATTAATCCGCTTGCGGTTTACGACCGATGCAATTTACCAGGCACCGTTTCCTCCAGTGAAGAACCGCGAGGCCACCGTGACGATTTGAATAATCGCGAGATCACCGGATATACTCAGTTCCTTTCCGACGTTCGGTCTCCTCGATCGAAACCATTGAAGTAATACACAGAATAGACCGGGCGTTCGTAACACAAAAAATGGAACAATTTTTTACAGTCTGCCATTGATAGGGGAAATATTTACAGCCACAAGCTGTAGATAGATGTACTTAAAAATCGTCGTTACGTGTTAATGCATACTTAAAC
>NW_017178819.1:13247-16064 GCF_001652005.2 Ceratina calcarata
CTTAGAATAGTTTCCTTAAAATAACGAGATTTTAAATGTTATAATAAATGTAAACTAAAATACAATTGTAAATTCTAGATTGCGGAACGGATCATGCCCGCGATATTCTTTTACTGTTCCGGAATTCCATTTTCTGCTGGAAGTTATAGCCCACCTCTGCGCGAAAAGAATAAGAAAGTTATATATTGGATACTGCACTGCAATTTTACATTGCTGAGCGGTATAATTTATAGTGATGAAGTATCATTTTCTTTGAAAAATTTTGTTTTTTTTTTCATATCGGAAGCTGGTATCGTGAAAATTATATCGATATTCCGATATTATCAGTGGCGGAGATATCGATTAAAATTCTCGATATATCGGAACGGAAATATCGATATCTCTAAGTATCGATAAACATCGCACATCCCTAGAGGAGAGCCGGCACGTAGGACGCCGATTGAAACGCCGTATAAAGAGACCGGCTCCTCGGAGGAGGACGGCGGAGTAAAAAGGAAAGTGGACGTGGTCGTCCGCAGAGGCCCTCGAACGGTCCCCACCCAGTTTCGAAGGGGACCGTCTCACGAAATCGTGACCCCACTCTTGGAGGTAGGCGCCCCGGGTACGTTTCCCGGTGTCTACGTCCCGTGGCTCTCCCATCCGGTGTGCGCAACTCTCCTCGAGTGCAACACGTGGAGTGCACGAAAAGTTCAGGCATCGCACGGAAAGGACGATCCGGCGAGACTATAGGCGCCTGTGCAGCTAGAGTCCCGCTGTGCAGCCGCGGGTATAGTGTTTAACGAACGTGCGAGCCAGTCCATTCGCGACCGGCAGCCCGGCTGCACGCTCTTTGTCCGACGAGTCTATAAATAATCCGCGAAAGCGAGATCCTGGAGAACGATCGGTGGCCAAGTTCCAGCCTCTCGACGAACGTTCGCTTGTTCCCCGGGTCGTCGGCACCCATCGGCGATGCACCCATCAGTGATTCGCGAGATTTCGAGAGGAGACGCTCGCCCCTCTTTGTTCGGCGAACCTCGGGATCGCGATCACGAAGGTGAACGGGTTTCAACCGCGAGCCAGCGATTTTGAAGTCCCGTCCAACGGACGTTTGAGACTCTGCGACGAGGAGAGCGTATCTTCGAGGGATTCGTCGTCCGATCGGACGGAGCGACGCGTCGACGAGTTCGATGGAACGTTTTCGGCGGAACGCGTTCCCATAAGTTTCAGAGTCACCGCGGATGACCCAGACTCGGGCGCGATCGAGCATGAAATCGATTCGGAACGGAGCCAGGCGAAACGGAGCAAACCGTGCACAGAGTTTCTCGCTAAAATCGTCGTTCGCAAGAATCGATAACGAATCGCGATCCAGTCGGTTGGATTTAGCCTCAACACGGAAGAATCACGGAACCTGAAGATCTTCGTAGAATTTCTTATACATAAGTTCGTCGGATAGAATTCGTGTTCCGAGGAGCCTCCAGAGACGACGTCATCGATGCAACGACGTTTATCGCGCGACCGGCCTTCGTTGACATCGATTAAGCGCGCCGCGGAGCGACGTTTATTGAACAGATCACTTCCGAGCGAGCTGGCAGACGCGGACTGGCACCAGCCACGCTCCTGTCGACGCCGCTTCGACTGTTCTTCGACACCTGCCGCCGAGTGTTTCGTTCTCCACTGGCGGTTTCCCGAGTCGATTCAGTGTCTACGAAAAATCAGCGAACCAACGAGACGCGATTGAAGTCTGTGAAATACGTGGCGACGGAATTTCAGTCTCGAAACGATGACGTGTGAATTTTATACTGCAAACAACTGGCTCGTAGCTGCGTTGTTCGCTTGTTAAATTGGACTCGTTTAATAATCAAGATAGATGTGCGCATGATTCCCCGAGTTGATCGGCCTGACCTGTTCCTCTGACGCTCTTAAACGATAAAGATTGACTCGTAGAATCAAAACTGCGGAATTCCAACGGCGCGACGGCGCGGAGAACGTCGAACAGCGTTCGTTGCACCTGCCACTATCTGTCAGACTGGCAAACACGTGGTGAAACCTTGGAGATCGTTCGCACAGTTGGAAAGTATAGTTATACGTCTGACCGAGATATCCTCCGCTGGCACAGCTGCCTCCACGGATCGGAGATCGACAGAGACGTCGTTCAAACGCTAAGAGATCTTTGATCGAACCTGAAGGCTGTTCGAACCGGTGAGATTAACGATAGGAATCGATGCTCGCCACGATTATGGCAGTAAATCGCCTTGGAGGACATTTGCATACGGAATGAATCGTTGACTCGATGAAACGAAATTTTTCTAAATTAATCATCGAGCAAACTCGGTTGCCACATAAGATTAACACTAGAAAGACTGAAATTTAGTACACCAATACCTCACTTTGCGTCGTGGTTACGTTCCAAAAAAACACGACGCAAATTGAAACGACGCAAAGTGAAGTAAGATTTTCTATAGCAAACCATGTAAAGATCGAAGATAGGTTCCAGGGTTACGAAAATATTAGGTGAAGTAAAAAGTTCTGAGCCTTTTTCGTTACATGGCTTCGGTGAGCCATATCTTACGATGTATACGTTGTATCTTCTCATTCTATACGGCAAATTAAAGGCGACATAACGCCTTAAAAAAAGTCTTGTGACAATTTTTTGATGAGTGAATCCAGTTGTGTGTTAGTGCGTTCCAAAGTGGAGGAAAAAACGAGAAAATTCGATACATTATTCAGTACCACTACGACCAAGGGGAAAAAGCGATGCAGGCGGCCAAAAAAATTTGTGCTGTTTATGAATCCAATACAGTATCGAATGCAATAGCAAAGCGGTGGTTCCAACGTTTC
>NW_017178819.1:17728-18625 GCF_001652005.2 Ceratina calcarata
TTATGCATTATTATTTGTACATTTGCCCAAAAGCAGTCAAAATTACTTCCTTGGGCAATCTAGTGTTAAATTGGCATAATTCCAAATCGTCGCTTCGGAAAATTGAAACGCCAAATTGCCATTAAAAATGCCAAACGAATATATTTAAAAAAAATTCCAGTTCCATTGATTGTGGAGACGATTTGAATCTCTGCCGTCTGAAGTGCCATTGTTTAAATCGTGAATCGTCGATGTCGTCATTTTGTGCGTAATTACCAACACCAGAGCCGGCGACCTGACCACGGACAAGATCGAGTGACGACGAAGTCTTTGGTGGAAACGCGAGAAGAAAAAGCGATGAGGCTCGATGGCTTTGTGTCCTCCGCTAAATATAGTGGTTTCGTGCGTGTCGCTTGATCTTCGTCACGATTTATGCGAAACAAGTGCGAGCGTCGACCGTCGCGTTTCACGTCCGTTCACGGATCCTGAATTTTCGTTTCGCTTCTGGATTTTACTTGAAGAACGATGCTGATCACCAAGTACACGACTATATTGCTGCAGTCCACGAATCATCACATTCTCAGGTGAGAAACTCTTTGACGATCGAAAGAAGGATCGTATTTATAATTAAGCGTTTCAGACTATTCAGGAAAAAACGATGAGAGGCAAAAAATGACTTCGAGCAAATTAGAATCATAATTATAGACACCCTTGGGATCGACGAGAATAGCGAACAAGAAGGTTAAAGTTGAACTTGAAAATCTCTTTATAAATGTGCCTCTTTTAACTTTTTAACACATTGCGTATCGCTCACGAATTTTCTCGCCATTAAGCCATTTGGATGTTCAGGCCATTAACACTAGATTGCCCAAGGAAGTAATTTTGACTGCTTTTGGGCAAATGTACAAATAATAATGC
>NW_017178819.1:19516-21827 GCF_001652005.2 Ceratina calcarata
TTCCTGTACGATGCGCCACTATAGTGGCTTTCGCGGGTCTTTGTGTTGTACCGTGTTTTAAGACGTACCATACTGAATTGTATTATTAATTATTAGAATAAATTGTTAAAGTTAAAATGCGTGTATCATATATTTAAGAAAAATTATAATTTAATCATCAAACACTTCATTCCAATGTACTCGTGTAAAGAAAAGCATTATTCGTCACACATTGCAGTGTCGTATCATTTACACGTAAATTCGCGTTGAACTCCGCCGTACAGAGAAGCAGCTCCGCGCAAAATTCAGTCGTGCCTAGGGGGTTAGAGAGGGGATGCGAGTACGTTGATATACAGTTTCAATTTCGAAATATGTGAAAAAAAAACGGTGAAAACCTATATCCTCCTAAAATTCGTGTGTCCACAACCTGCGGGATCACCGGTAAAGCGTCCGCAGAAAATACAATCCGCGCAGAGCATTGTCCAGGGCGCGAGATCGCTGTAAATCCGGCGCGATACGCCGGACCGCTAATGAAAAGAGAACAGGAATTTATCGACGATATAAATTGTCCCCGGATGTCGGACGTCCGTTGGCGCTCGCGATCGATCGCGTTCCCCGCGAAAATAAGGCGAAAAAAGAGTAACCGTTCGCCCTTTATTGGTTTCCACCGAGAGAACGAGTCCCGTCGCTTTTAATTAGGCGATCGAAGACGTTTAAGAGATCGAACACGTGAAGGGCAATAACGAGGCTTCGTTAGAGAACCGATGGAATCACCGACGCTCGTTCCTTGCCAACGATCGTCACCATGGATTAAAAAAAAAAAACGAGATCCTCGAAAGGGCGTCTACTTGGTTGCATTTTTTATTCTATCTGAATCTTCAAAATCGGGACGCATCGTGGAAGCGGTTCGAGGTCCACGCAAATTTCGTGGACGACGACTTCTTCTAACGAGTACCGAAAAAGGACCGACCGATCGAAGTACTCAGAACTCTCACAAAGGACCCGAGCAGACCGCTCTCAGAATCGGATGACAAGAAACCCCGGGGACTTCTGTCGAGGAGAGAATGAAGAATATGCTAATAGCCGCGTGTCGTCGAGGCGAAGTCGCGTCGTAAAAGGAAGACGAGGACCCCTTCCCGACGACCAGTCGCAGAAAAGTATCGTCCTGACCGTCTTTTTTCGGCCGTTGCTCCCTGCGAGGATCCAGTACACGTGCTCTGCCGCGAATTCCTCGGACCGAACACGTTCGTCGATGAACAATCGAGGCGAACGCCTTTTTTCGCTCGACCGTTCGCGTTCTCCGTGCAAAATAAAAGTCGGATGGGTATCAATTCGAAAAGTGAAATCGCGTAAGAACGTAAAGAAGTTCTGAGACGCGTGAACGCGTTCAATAAAATCTGTCTCGAGCAGAAAGGAACGAGAGTAAAAGGAGATGAAGATAACACTGGAATGTGACGAATGTGTATAATGAAATACACAGCGAGCGGACTGTGACACGATACGATCACGGGGGCGATACGCGTCACGTTGATAAATTCGTTAATTGGATACGCCAGTAGCACCACTACTACGCAATATCTACTGTTTTAAGGGGCTAGGGTAGCCACGTGACACGCGTCAGTAGAATTTTGATTTGTTTTTCAAATTAATGAGACATAAGAAAAGACAACAATTTTTACTTTTTTATGAGTGAGAACTGAATAATAAACTGATTATCATATAGACATATATGGAGATGTACTGCATAAAATTTTACATAAAAAAAAAAAGAAAAAAACGAAACCTATTTTACAGAATTAGTTATTTGCATATTTTAGAAGAAGTCGTACAAAATTTTAGAAAACAGAATGAACGATTATAAGAAATGCCACACAAATCATTTTGATCCCCCTTGGTAGATTTAGAACGATTGCTCACGTTAATTAGGTGCCTCAATAATTGACCAATTATATTTATTGACATCTGTTATATTTTATTTATGTAGAAATTATTTTTAAGAGAAATTATACAAATCTAGCACTAATGTGAACTATTTTAACCCACTCGCTGCCAAGCCTAAATTATATGAAGTCATTCCTATTGCCATTTATATTTTGAGTGCTATTGTTTACCAAAACCCTGTTATTTCTTGGTAAGAGCACATATATTATCATACATAATCATTTAGAAGCAGAAAACCAAAGACGAGTATACTCGTCGTTGGCAATGGGCCTTCAAAAGAGCCTGCATGTTATAATATATTTAAAGCAGGACGAGTATACTCGTCCTGGCAATGCGTGACACCCTGCCAAAGACGAGTATACTCGTCCTTGGCAGCGAATGGGTTAATTGA
>NW_017178819.1:23468-24551 GCF_001652005.2 Ceratina calcarata
GAATAATGATTATTATAAGAAATGGCAAACAAGTCATTTAACCCCTCTTGATAGATTTAGCGTTAATAAATCTTTGAAACTTGGCAATTATTGCCCATTTAAGACGGTCGGGTTCCGACTCTCAATTGTCAGTTTCCGTACAAAAATCGTCGGCGTTGGGAAAACTCGTTGGATCCCACGGTTACCCTTCGGGTACAAACGTTTTACGACGAAGGAGAGCTTTCACGTGTAGTTTTCGATGCGTACCCGTTCTCTGATTCGATTGTCTCGCGGGTCTCGGTGTCGACGAGTGTGTACGAGATCCGATGCAATTTGTCTCTTTCCCGATCCCCGGGTCTGGCCGCGACTTTAAAGGCGAAACTTTTAATTAAAAAGTAACCGAACACGTTCACGGGGAGGAACAGCGGCCTCGAGCAATTTGCGGCGATATAAAAGTTCTCTTCCTGTCCCGTCCCGCCGTTTCACGATCACCGGAAACGACTGGCCGAGGGTGCAGGAACTGAGGGAAACGAAATCTGCGAAGGAAATCGTGCACGGCTTCATTCCCGACTGTCTGCATTTTTTTTTAAAACTCTCGTTCGCCCAGAATTCTCTCTATCTCTCGACCGTTCGACGGTCTTCCGGTCTACTTCTCAGAAATTTTTCTAACCCGACTTCGTTGTGCCTTGTTTTCATATTGTGTATGTTTTCCACTTGTACAGCTAGTAACAACGAAACTGAGCCAGCTACGTGCATGTGTTAGTCTCATAGAGTTAGTATACATAGAGTAGGCAAAACATAGGCGCGCGTGTAAGTGGAAACATCACATCGATAGAAAGAGAGAAAAAACGAATTTGGTATTATTAGTTCTTCTCTGTTTCGTCGTGAGAGAAAGATAGCATCACCAAATCCAATTTCCTTTCTCTTTTTATTCACCGGACGCCTACCTACCGGGCTTGCCTACTCTATCTATACTAACTCTATGGTTAGTCTCCCTTAGGGGGACAAAATTCAAAACGAGTCAAAATAAAAATAATGTTAACGTACGCACATTACCAGCACCTACATTAAAATTCTTTTTATTTTCACGCGTCAAAATTATAA
>NW_017178819.1:24692-25662 GCF_001652005.2 Ceratina calcarata
TTGTTGAGGGCGTTAATAATATGAGTTTATTATAATAATTATTAGTACACTAATTAAGGTTTAAGGCTAACGTTCCAAAGGGATTGCTCTGATTATTCTCTCGCTCGCTATATCTCGCCGTGACTCTTAACTACCACACTCTATCTATCTCTTGTTCTTACTCACTGACTACCTGTGCGTACATTACACCAAATACTCGCATTCCTAATGCTCACACGCACGCGCAATGATTGTAACATGTATATAAATGTTTTTCTCTCAGCAACGCTTTTATTTGTCTTTCCCGCCGATTATCTGCCATTGTTAATCGTATAGCCTTTGCAAAAGATCCTTCTAGCGATGTCAATAAAATGCGTACACACTCGGAATTCATATTTCATCTGAAGAAAATAGCACGTGAAATGCTATTATAAAATATCGAACGTTCATCTTTCACTACGTGTCTCGAGCGTCGGGAAGCCGACAAGCTCGATGATACGACCGTAAAGCTGACGAGCGTCCGACGATGAGCGAGATGGACCGGTGGCAAGTTTCGCGATGGGGCAAAATAATACTTAATTAATTCATTAAACGGCGTGGCATCCTCAGCACCGGTTTTCCACGGTCCTCGGCGCGCGTTACCCGAACGGGGTTCCCGGGGAAAGATACGTCCCCCGGGACGACGGAGCCGGGGAGAAACTCGCTATTAAGCCCACGGGATAAGACCTGGCACTTCGCTTCGTACGCTTACTAATTAAATTATTCCAGAAACGCGACGCTACGCTCCTACCTGCCTTTACGGATTCTCGTCATACAGAGAGAGTTCCAGGATAAGCCGATGTGACGGGGATACTGGCAACGAGCAGATCCTCGAAAATATTTATTCAGAAAATTCATAAGGAGAGGGGTTACAAAATTTTTCGAATAAGCACGATGTCGATTTGTAGGCCAAGGAATAGAACAAAATATTAGTGATTCAGAAGGCAGCGCG
>NW_017178820.1:0-655 GCF_001652005.2 Ceratina calcarata
TAAAAATTCGTTTCTTTTATTCATGTGTTCGTTTACACAGTCTCTATAAATTATATTCAGAATTCCTGTTTCCTCGAGAAAATTAATCACTATTAATTAAATGTATAAAATCTCCTATGCGTCACTGATTAAAAAGTATGTAATAATTCAGTCCGTTGCTATGCTCACTGAAAGAAAAACTGCAAGGTTCTAAGAACGAAGGATAGAAGAGAGAAAGAAATTGCCACCAACGAAGTTATGAAATAAACGATTTCAACCTCTGACGAAATGTGGAAGTATTTATCTTCCTATTTAGACAGGCTTATCTAACTATTCTTCACTGCTGCACGAATCTTTTCTAGCACTTCGCTTACATAATACGAAACTTCGGTGTAACTACTATTATCACTGACTTTTACAGCGCTCCCTTATCGTTAATATTACATTCTTGCTTTATCTGACATGGAGATACATCCGAAGCTACAAAATCAATTTCTCATGGATAATTTCTTCAGTTTAAATTATTAAATTATAACCGTCGTAATTACACGTTTGTAGAAACTAAATCTACTAAAGATAATATAAGTACGAAACTCTGATCTTAATTTCTAAAATCCCAGAAACAAAATTAAGGATGTATTGGCTATACAGTCAATCCCAAAAGTTTATGCACTTT
>NW_017178821.1:0-655 GCF_001652005.2 Ceratina calcarata
CATTAGTACAGATGAAAAATCTATTAAGACTTCTAGATTAGAAATTACAATAATAATTTTGAGAAATTTTCACCTATCGAATACGTGAATTTTTCATAATTAATATTTTTGATAGAAAGAATACGCAGAATTTCTCAATATTTAAATGAAAGAATCATTAATCTTTTTGAGTAGGAAAAAGAAATTTAATACACAGCATGAATCATGTTTTTAAGGAATCATTGGAACACATCTATTCACTGAGACGTCGCGGCCTGATTTCGATTTAAGAATGTTCTTACAATATTTTATTCGCCTATGCGTTTTACGAACTGTCTCGCGGCAAGACTTATGAACGGGAATGTATGTACATGTATGCATGGAAGCAGACAGAGGGAAGATTACGGGGCGTGTAGACGCGGTTCCACGCGTCACGGCGCGTACATTCGTCCTCTCTCGGCGCGTTCGCGAGCTAATGCATCACAATCATCGCGGAGACCAGGAATAGCAGCCATCAGCGAACCTTCAGGACTCTGGTCCAAGTATGATGGATCGCCTCGCCCGGTTCTTGCCTCGCTCCGCGTCGCCTCGGTTCGTGAGGAAGTTATTACGGGTTCGCGCGAGCCGGGGACTACCAAGGGCCAAGGTCTGGCCAGTGGAAGAAAAAAAAAAAAAA
>NW_017178822.1:0-655 GCF_001652005.2 Ceratina calcarata
GAGCCAACGCTTCCGATTGGGAGCTCGCGCCAACTGAGCGCTCTGATTGGTCGGGCTTTTTTATTAATAACTCCTCAACCACGCCTCGGACAACTTTTTCGCTAAGTAAAATGTTGTTTAAAATTACGTCAGGAATCTCCCATTTCAATATCTTACACTAGTTTTCGGACATCTTGTATACTGATGTAATATTCTTACTGCTGTTTACAGATTCTTTCCTAGCATAAAGAGCATAACAGAACTCTCTCAGTCGAGTAACATGCGGTTCATGCAGTTCAGGGCTCACGACAAGTACGCCCTTCATCTAAGCAAAATGGAAAAGGTACATTAATAAAAATGATTAAATCATGAATATTAAAATAATATCGACTGTTTGTAACAGAGGGAAAAGGAGAGAGGCTCGCACATATCGTATATGTTTCGATTGCCCTTCGCTGCTGGCAGTGTTTTTAGTGCCTCCATGCTAGACACACTCCTGTACCAAGCATTCGTCAAAGACTACATGATAACGTTCGTCAGATTGCTCTTAGGCGTGGATCAAGCGCCAGGCTCCGGCTTTTTAACATCGGTAAGAAATCTTCAGTCCATTTACCAGGTCTAAAAATATTTAATGTGTATGAACCGTAAGACCTCTGCCAAAAGTTTGAGGCATCTA
>NW_017178823.1:0-655 GCF_001652005.2 Ceratina calcarata
AAGATTAATAGAAATCTGTCTATCGAAAACATTACTGTAAAATTTTTATAAAAGTATACTTTTAATACAAAAAATCGAAAGAAATATTTAGATTTCCATTCAAATATATTTTGAGAATACTAAAAGAATTTCCAGATTCAGACACATTGTGTTTCATTTATTTTTATAAAGAATTTTATAATAAAAGTCTTGCATTTCATCGTTATCCATTATAATTATTATAATTTATTTTCGAAATATCATTTGGATTTCGCATAGTTCTCTGTTCTAATGTTGGTACTTCCTATACCGAAGCTATATAAGCCGGAGTACAGGAAGCGAGTCCTCCATTTTCATCGTTGCAAGGAAGATGGTAAGTTCGTAGATCGTTACTCAACAATTTAATGCAATTTAACGTGTTTTATTCAAATTATTTAAAATATTACATCGATACTCTTTTCCAAGTAATTGTTTATCAAAATTCACTTGCAATTCCTTTCAAATTAATAAGGATTGATTAGATTTCGTAAAGTAAGTTTCTCGTTTGCTGGCCACGTGTTTCGTGATGATATTCCTTTATAATGTTTATGGTTTTCAAACTGAAGAACCTTGAAGATAATTTCTAGGGCGGTCTGATTATTTTGTAAAATTATATCTGTCGTTACCATAAATTACA
>NW_017178824.1:0-655 GCF_001652005.2 Ceratina calcarata
TCTGTATTTTTTATGATACGTTATAAAATATGCACGACGCGTGTGCAATAATGACGAGCAAGTATGATTAGCAATAAGGATACGCAACGATGATGCGATACGAGGATATGATAGAAGTGGATACGCAGCTCAACACTCGCTCTTCCATATTTAATTATGGAATTCGTTTCTCTGGTTTGAGTATTCTCGCTGTCTTTCTGACACTCTGTTTACATTTTCTTGTCCTCGTGACTCTCATCATTGTTCATGAACAGTAATATGGCTTGCGCGTGCTTCCGACTTGGCTCATGAGCAACTGAGGTGCCCACTACTGAAGTAGACACACGATTACGAGACTCGTTAGCGCCGTGCTTTAAATTAACCTTCTCCATTCACAGTGTCCGTTTGATGCATGCCTGCGCACCCCAGACTAATTACGTTACTAAATTATTCAGTACTTGTACTTCACGAGTCTTCCGACCGGAGTTCATTTCTGTTTTCCAATGTAAACTTTTCTATGCGATTCTAATAACTTGTTTCAAAATAAATACTTTTCATCAAAGTAAAATCTAACTAAATTGATAAGTTTTTAATAATAGAAAATTGTTTTGCGAAAAATAAATTCTTTGGTCTTGTCTTACAAAATTTTTACCAATTTTTCAGACCGAGAGAGGAG
>NW_017178825.1:0-656 GCF_001652005.2 Ceratina calcarata
TGTCGATGACATTAACTTCTCGTGTTTCGTTTATATTAGTTTTGTTAACAGTAAATGTTACCCCAGTACTATCGCTTATTGCTGACAAACCCAACTTAGCTAAAATATCCCGACCAACGATTAAATCCTTCGACAGTTGATTATCGGGCAAAACATAAAGTTTTATTTTAACAGGGATATCATCAATACGGATGTTAACCCTTGATCGAGCTATTGNAACTTCTTTCCTTATCTGACCTATTATGTTTCTTATAGCATTGGTTCTCCCTGTGCCCTGATACGTTACAATAGCCACATCTAACTATATTAACCTTGTCCAATGCCGCAGCATTACTTTCCCGGTTTTTTCTTTCGACTGCCCCTTTCTCTCCGCTATCCGCCTTCATTCCCTTCTCGTTCAAACTAGGACAGTTAATACGCCTATGGCTCTTTTTCCCGCAATGGAAACACGCAGCAGGGTCAAAACTTCTAGTTTTAGTTTTACATTGTTCTTGTCCGACAGGTCGCTTGCTATCTTTCACGTCCTTGGCTCGATTAGCCCTATCTACGGTCAGCGCATCTAAACAATTCGTAAGTTCTGGTATAGTTTTCTTTCTAACCATCATCAAATTCGTTCTAATTTGCTCATCGTGAATGCCATGAACTACTAACTCAAC
>NW_017178826.1:0-655 GCF_001652005.2 Ceratina calcarata
ATCCTCTGATCTGTTTGAGCAAAGACTCTCAAATGTTGATGTTGAAATAATTGTTTCGCAGAGCTTGTTGGACCCGTTCGCCAAAGTATTGAGCTACGCCATCCAGAACTCGTCGATTAAATACAGTTACCTGACAGATCTATGCTACCTGTGTCACAGAGGGTTCATTCGGGACAGGGACAAACACTTCTTCGGTAGGACGATCGTGTTCGAGCTGATACAAGCGATCAAATTCAAGACCACGATACCGGACTCGAATTTCCTGCTGCTCTTGCATTTCGTGCTTCAGGTAAGCGATCTTCAGATACTTGAAGCTCGAGACGCGTTAAATTTGAATCGTTTAGGATATTGGAGGTTCGTTACCCAACACGATCGCCTTGGAGAATATGCAAACGGATATATCGCAGATTTATAACACAAACGCCTCTGAATCTTTGAAAAATCAACTGTCGGACGTGCTGGACTTCTTGACTGACTTTCATACACTGAGCAAAGTGAAGGTAACGACGAAATAATAAATCTTTTAATTACACATCCTCTATCGATTCCGTTATCCATTCGTCATCTTTAAGGATGTATTGGCTATACAGTCAATCCCAAAAGTTTATGCACGTTAGAAACGCATTTTTTAAAAAGAAATCACACATCGGAAGAA
>NW_017178827.1:0-655 GCF_001652005.2 Ceratina calcarata
ATAGTTTTAATTTTATTCCACATTTCTTTAGCTCTTTCACAGTTCATTATGTATCATGATCTTCTTTTCTAATGACATCACAATTATTCTTTTTGCATTTGCATCCTTCTTTTTCCAAACTTGGGTCTTTGGTTGTGGTGGATCTCCTGTTACCACCTCTTCCAGATCATTCGCTTCCATGTGTATCAATATCTGGAATTTCCACGATTGGTAGTTCTCTGAGCCTCTTAGCTTTTCTATTTGGTTCAGTTCTTCATTCGTATACTTTTCCATGACTGATGCTAACTTTTACGTTTTGTACTTGTTTTTACTTTTATAGGTTTTTACCTTTGGAGGTTTTTTACTTTTACAATTTTTACGTTTACTTATTTCACTTTATTAGTATTTTTACTCGTTATGTTCTACGTTTCTGGGCCCATAACCTGTTGGGTGCATGTGGATTTTAACCAATGACTTTAACAAGTTTTAATTTTAAAATAAACACAAAATTATTTTATGAGTATTTAATTGATTAAGATTAAGCAAAAATAATACATTTCTCTTTTCTGAATTATTTCGATGCCTTATGATTACATAAAAACTCAAAACACACTCTTTTGCACATAGCACGAACCGCTCATAGCGAACTCTGCTACCTCTGCTTCCGTCATTCATA
>NW_017178828.1:0-654 GCF_001652005.2 Ceratina calcarata
AAATGTTAATTTGAAATCATGCTTAACTGAAATTGGGTCATTTGCCTTATCTTTAAATATGAAATACGAGCGTCGAGAGAAGTAAGAATTGAATCTTGCATAAAACCGGCGGTCAGTAAATTAAAATCGTTGGACTCGTTCGAGCGACGCTTTTAATCATGCCTCGCAGCGAATGAAATACGTAACGCAAATTATTATCACGACTGACTCACCCAGATTCTTCCCCTCCACCTACGACATCGCTGATTCCAAACAAGAATCGATCTCAACCCTAATCAAGATAACTACGATCGCGCGTACGTACGGTTTTCATCACCGATGATTTAGGGAATACCGAGGCGAACCGCTTCGGAACGAGCGAGTATCTTTACGAGAGACATTAACGCGTGTGGAGTACATTTATTACAAGGAACGGTCGTCGTGGCGTCAAAAACGGAACGACCGTCGACCCGCGTGATCGTCCGGGGGATGAAATACAATTTTCTGGGTTAATTTATACACTGTATTAAACTGTGGCGGAAAATTTATGATCCTATGGAATTTCCAACGTGACAGGGAAATCCTGATAAATAGGATTACGTTAATAGCAACTTCTCAAGTGTAAATAATTAGCAATTAATTTTCCTTATAGCTCATTTCTATTTTTATTATCAA
>NW_017178829.1:0-654 GCF_001652005.2 Ceratina calcarata
ATTAATAATTTTAGTAATTTATTTTATCCTAAATAAATATTAAAGAATTGCTAATTTATTCATAGGAAAATATTCTTGATTATTATCTATCCTGTTTGACAAAATGTAAATTCTTTGTCAATGCAATTATTCGTCTTATTATTTAAGATATCTTTGGGAGTGACTCGCAGGAAACGGTATTCTTATGAATTAGGCATTGAGTACCTCGTCACGCTGAGTTAAGCGCAAACTTTCTGAGCAGGAAGGTATAAAATCGACGATGGTCAGAAGGGCCAGTCGAAAATTGAGTGTTGTACATGCAGTGGACTCGAAGGAGAAGACGGGAACCCCTTTTATGGTCAAACGGGGATCGCTGGTCCCTAAAGGGCATACGCCTACGCACTTTTACTAGGGAACTATGAGCCAAACAGTGGTTTGTCTCTCCCTTCTGAAGGCCCTTCAAAGATCTTTCAAAAGTGTACACATACATATGTATAAGACATATGTACATATGTACTTAACTCTTTTTAGAAAATGACATTTTTTATATAAACCCAATGAATAAAGATGGCAACTCTGTTTTCTAAAACCTGTACGAATTCTGTATTTGATTAATTAACAATTTAATAGAACTAATTAAATAAATCTGTTTTTTTTATTATACAAAAATCCCAT
>NW_017178830.1:0-10635 GCF_001652005.2 Ceratina calcarata
ACACAGTGGGTCGATATAGCACTCTGAACCACGGTCTCACGACTATTCTGTCAACTTCCACCCCATTCATCGCCCGACATCCATGTCCGGAGGCTCGCACGAACGTCTCACATGTGTAGAACTGCTCATTGCTCGCACGATGTCAACCGTCGTACGCTTAAAGAGATTTCTCGGCAAATATTAGACACCTTTGACAAACAATTCGAAGGCATACTTCCGAAACATTACCGCGAGGAATGATATCCAAGCCGAGCCTTATATATGTATAGTTACACATAATTTATGCCTCTGTGATAATACCAATTCTCAGCTGTCTCGTATCAATTTCCCAACACTCACGTTAGTGGTTACATCGTATCTGGTCAGCTACATTTCTATACGTATAACTACAAATCTTGTATACAACTCACACGTGACGGTGCATTGGTATTCGCTGGCACGATGTTCCGAGTTGCGCGCTGAAATTTATATTTTATTCCACAATCATGTTTTATGTCATATACTTATCTTCCCTGTCTTTATAACTGGCCCTGTTCGTGTATTACATTATATTATGTAGCAGTTTTCACAATTTATGCGTACAGCGCGTGTACATATCTTATTCTATACTATAATGTAAACCGCGTTGAGCACACGTTTATTTATGGTTATTAAATTTTTATTCATGCACATACATATAGGGTTTAAATATGTATATTACTCTTACTTGTTTATGATTGATTAAAATAAAAATCCAGTTTGTTTGATAATTCATGAAATTCACTGGACTTTGGATATGTATCCGAATTTCACATAATTTCGAAGTCGTCTCTTACCATACGTACATTCTCGTCGAGTTCTTCGGGAAGTGGATCAGAAGTTGAGAGGAACTTGCCTGTAACTCGTGACAGCCGACAGACCACGCTTGCGTTACTCTATTCGTAGACGTTACGACTGGAACGCGCGTAGTTTCGTAGTTCGGTGGTCTGCGATCTCTAATCGTCCGAATACGTAGGACGGAAGGCAAATGTAATCCAGAATTTCCTATTCTTTCATCCAGTTCTCGCAGATTCGCTACTTCATCTCAATTACAACATAGAAGTAAAGACGTTCAAGTTGAATATTTATTATAATATTAATATGGCTATGGAGATATCTTCTTTAGAAATTTAAAAACACTTATTTTTAAACAATGCCTACTACCTAATTTTTTTATTTAGTATAGAGTAGTATAGAGCATGATTTTGGTATCGACGAAATATAACGGAATTTAGAGTGACAGTTAGTCGATAACAATTTGATTTTTATAGAGAATGGACGTAACTCAATTCCCAGCAATACGAATAAGAAAGTATAGATGTATCAGTGATTCTAAATAAAATTGCAATTTCATTCTTATAAAACAATTTAGATTAGTTATTTATATATATGTATATTTATTCGAATTATTCAAAATATATAATATTTGTTACTATTACATAATTAAATTTTTATAAGACTACTTAAAACTTAAAAAGTAACTTGATTAGTGAGAAGTTAGATTATCTTTGAAGATTGATAAAACTTCTCCAAACATGGTCTTATTTATTCATCGTCACACATTGGTTATATACATTTTCGCAAAACATCAACACGCGAAACGACGCGTGGACTTAATTTTAATCACTCTTCGTATATGCATACATATGTACATCATGTGTACGTGAGTGCGCTCGGTCGAACACGTGAAACGGCTAGGTGCTCGGCTCGGGCAGAGATTTGCATAGAGGGATGATCAAATAGAGCGTGTAGCTGGAAGGAGGATATAATCTGGTTTTTCGCACACTGTTCGTTCTCCCCGGTTTTCCGTGCACGAGCTGCTTACCCGTCCCGCGGTCCACTGCGCCAATAGGATTATGAGTCAGCAGGAACTGGCTAAAAGCGCGAAAATCATCAACCGGGCTCGCTACAAACGTCCAACGAAAATTCACAATCAATTTTTATGGATTAAAAGAAAATTAAAATAAAATTTTCTAACACATAACCAAGGTCATCATTTATAATAAATAAACATATGTACAATTTTTAAGTCTCGTAATACTTTACAAATTGTTGGAAAGTGAAATTCATATTAATAATGATTTATACTAAAATAAAGGAAATGTATCAAACACGATTGATATACATCGTTAAATTATTTGAATTAAATAATTCTCAACGATTAATTCTCTTTACACATTCCTAAATAAGTAAATAATTTTATTATATTCTAAGTACATTATCGGCATATACATACTCGGCTCAGAATTGATTGTAAATATAGTTAAAAGAATAAAAAGAAATTAGTATTATATGAATAATACACATTTTTTCCGTCTCAACTCCTGACTGTGATTACATACGTGCGTCATTGCTGATGCATTTCAGTAAATGCACTGTATTAGGAATGAGATTACGTTCGTTAAGCGATAATAATAGAAGTTCGTACAAACGTTATTCTATTCAATCTGATTGGCAAGTTAGTTTTTGCCCTGTATCTGTAACACGCTCGACTTCGCTATTGGAAATTTTCGACACGTAGTGCTGTTATCAAGCGAACAGACTGAAATGATTTATAGAACCGAAGGTGTTAGATACTCGCAACAAGATCTTATCTGATATGAGAAAGCATTAATCAAACTTCAAATCAAACGAATGAACCTTTATAAACCTATATGTTACATATTAAGCTTCAATCCAGAAGACTTATATATACATATAATCTTCCCTAAAATAAAGCAAGAATATCAAGTAAAAAAAGAATTCACATGTTTCAATTCTTTTCCAAATATTATGACGCAAAATGTGAAAAATATTTCAATGTCTGAACAATTTGAGTACATCAATTTCTGAATTTCCTGCGGTGACGTCCAAGTCGAAAGTAAATTACACTATAAGCGAAGAGGGAAAGGTTAGTCCCTAAACTGGTGTCGATCATATAGCAATAGGATTAGCAGGATTCGCAAATTATAACGGGATCACGGGTTATTGAATACCGAATCGCGATCGCAGCTCTGAAGGCATTTGGCGGTGACCAAGCTTCCTACAGACGTCGGTTGTCCTCCGGTGAATGCAATTAAATTGATTTGCATTCGGACATCAATTTAGCTCGAGTTCGATGCCCCCCGTGGTGCTATAATCGATTAATAATTGTCTATTACGCAGGCTTCCGTAGCAGGAAATGTTTATGTGCGAGTCGCTAATATCTATACGTAGAATAGAGAATGGATGATTGTTTACAGAAAATTCGTCGACAATCGCTTTATAGACCGATTTTTATCCGCGTGTCATTACATTAAAACCTAATTTGTAAATCTACTAGTTTGTAAATCATTTGAAAAAAAAAAATACATATACTTTTGTGTTCTAAAACGCCACACGAATTTTCTTCGATACGTAATATAGATCGTTGAATAAAGACTTGGAAGTGTTTAATTTTAAACATACTTCGTCAGAATAGTAGCACATAAATGATCGTCAGAATAGTAGCACATAAAAAGTAACATGAAGCTAGTATAAAAATGTGTGATCGTAAATCAATCAAGATCGTTGTATGACAAAGTGAAATATAATTTGGACAGGAAAAATATTATTCTCGTTTTGATCGACATGCAAATAACGCTCTTTGTTTAAGCTCTTGGCGAAACTAATAAATCTGTCGCAAAATAATTGGCACATAATCGCTGCGCTGCCAGCGGCTTAGCTACGACTATATTTTTCTTCGTTCCTACGCTCTTCAAAGAGACAGACTGGGCCAGTGTTTGCAATGCAATCTAGAGCTTGCAGTTGGCACGCGATTTCTCGCGAATATGCCGAGCGTAACGAAATGCGATGCGGCTCGACGTTGAAATAATAAAAAGAGTAACGTAAGCTTAATGATATAAAGGTCAGCAGAACGAGGAGGAGGTGGTGAACGTTTTTACGCGAGAGGCCGGGTCGAAGTCTCATGCGGCCTCCGTTTTGCTCTATTTGCAATGCAAATTCGATCGTTCATGACATTAAGCGAATGAATGAATTTGAAGATATTTAAGAGAGATAAAACTTGCTCGAGGTGTAAATAGAAATCTGGAGGGATTGCAAGTGTTTTAACCATAAATTCAAAATAATGATTTACATATAGTTATAACGGGAACGAAGGAATTTTTATTGACTTCATTATTTCACGAACTTCTGTAGAAAGTAGTTGAATTTCTAACAGTAATTGTTTATAAAATGTAGGATGAGGTCGAGATTACAAGTTCTTTAAATACGCTTTAACACGATTATTTACATAATTCATAAATTTTAACGTCATCTGTTATTAATTTTTATTCTAATACTAAAGAACATGGAAGTTGGATATATTGCATTATGCTGTCTTGATAAAATTCTGATCAAATTAAGCGAATAAAAGGAAAGAAGGTCGCGAGAACGAACATTAATAACGTAACCAGTCGCAAAGACAAATTCAGGAACAAGTTAAATATTTAATATCGGAGAGAACGAGACGTCCGTCGAGGATGAAACGGGATGCTAAGTAAGTCGGTGTACACGCCTTGGAACGTCTTCCGGCTTCCATTAAATCTAATACCGGTTTCCTGCGAACTTTATGACTCCAGTCTCGAGGATTCGAACCCCTTCTACCGCCGAGTTAAATTACCTGTTAAGAACAGCTCCTATTCGTAGGTTATACAAATTTTCCTGCTGGTACTTCGCGTTTCGTGTACCCAAGTACGTACGTACTTCATATCAAATCGTATCACTCTTCCTATATCTTTCTCTTCCTTCGTTTCTAATTGATAACTTTATCGATTAGAGGAGAGATGCCGAGGCGATTAAGATAAGAGGAAAACCCTGTCGATATTGCTCTCTCATTTTAATAAAGCGATTACCTATTCTCATTGTGCGTAGACTATCTGCTTAAATTTATGCTAAGCGTATCTCCGTACGAACTCAGCTACCGCGTATTCTAATCTCCGAAACGGGGATAGAAACCAACGCGATTACACCTTAAGTTTGTAACTAGTTAGCGCTGGAAAATCGGCTGTCGTTAGTCAAACTAAAACAAAACTCTTGCTTTTCTGTCAACAGTCGAAGACAGAATATCTTATTACAAAAGTGACTGAATGACAATAGAACGACGGTCATTGTTCGAAATGGGAAAACTTGTAATGGAATCTGTCATAACTTAAAAATATCCCAATGATCATTGAAGATACTTTGTCACAAAACTCCTTAATGAACGAAGAAATTAATCATATTTATTCTACTTCTATTATTACAATTTATTAAATAATATGAATAATCTTTCGTGTAAAATAAAACAAAAATGCATCAAATATAATTGTTAATAATATCAATATTCTATATTCGAATTGTTTAATTAATAATTGAATGGAAAACCTGTCACCGTATTATTAATAAACGAACAAATACTTTTAGTTACGGAAAATGCAATCCATTTTAACTGATTTGTGAAGCAAAAGGATTTGTAATCACTATATCGTTAATTCATAAAAAACCGTATCATCCCGAAGCGCTCTGGTTTACCTCAACCATTGCGTGCAACCGTGAGTACGTGTTAAACTCGCGTTCCCCAGACAGAAAAAAGAATTAATCACATTTACGTGGTATAACCGTATTGCATGGTTTAGCCGCGCGCAAAGATGAACGAATAAAACGAAAAACAATGCCGGAGTGCCAGCTTAGGCATAATCAAATGGAATACGAAAAAGAATGTCGTAGACATGGAACGATGCAAATAGAGTTAAAAAGAATCAATACTTCCAGGAAACGAACGCACTTAAAATTTATCCACGTTTCGAAGAATAGCATCCGATATCGTTTTACCGATTTCACGACGACCAGAAGTTATTCCTACTCCCTGTCTCTACCGAGGAAGAACAATCGTAGATATTTACCAAGTCAAAATGTAAAACGTGACCGGAGAATAATACCACGTTCTTTCATACTATAAATTTGTAAATTCAACGCAACAATATAAAATGAAATTGATTGAATAATGAAAACTATTTATTTTACTTGGTAAAAAAGGGAGTATATGCAGATGAATAAAAATTTCCATCATGAGTTAGAACGTTCGGTGAAATAGAACGTGTGCGGGATATAAAATACGATAATGAAATGAAATTTAAGAAGCTTTAATCCAAAAACGCTTTCATTAAATTCAAGCTGTTGCGTAAAGTATAAAAGGTTCGGGAACTTTTTATGAAATCCCATAAATCCGCCATTAAAACGTTACTCTACTTATTACGTTATTCCTAGAAGCTTATAGCAGTAGATACTTTCAATCTGAGATTATAGATCCAATTTGTAAGTCTTCCAAACTCGTATATTTTAAATAGAAATTTCAATAGCTTAGTAAAAGAGATAATAATTATTTAACTCTCCGCATTTGTATACTGGACCGTTCGTGTCCCCCATATTTTTATTTGAATTTTGTTTAAATTTTCGAGGCTTTTTGCTTTGTTTTACCGATAAAAATAATTTCTGGCACCGCACTTTTTATTTTAATAAGATTTTTAGTTCCATAGACACTGTCTGACCTGTTCTGGTCTTGATTTCATTCAAGATAATCTGTTTTCTATATAAAATTGCATAAAAACAAGAACACTTTAGCTACAGTTTAATATCCATATTGTAAAGCTCATATTACTAGATGTCAGCATATTCTGATTAAACCAAAGCCATAGCCAGAGCAGAGTAGATTCAACTTTCGTCTTTCCAAAGATGTACCTGACAACCCAAAAGTTTTATTATATCCGGGATAAATCACTTACATTTACTGCGCAGCCATTTCGCCGTGATAGAGAATAAACAATATGAAGTTACAGTCGCACCCTGCAAGAACACCATAAATCGAATGTCCTCGACCCACATGTTTCAGTCCTCGATTTACCGTGCTATAAACCCAGTCCCCAAGATCTGCTCCCCGACGAACGTCTTGTTTTCTAGTTTTATTTCAATAAGAGTTTAGAACCATTTCCCATGGACAACTGTTATCTTTAACAATTTCACACACTGAGAGATAAACTGTGCAGTAAAAAATAAAGAATGAAAGCATAGACTTTTGTGTCTTCTGTTTTGTGAGGCTCTAACGTCCCATTACAATTTTCATACCACTGACAATGTGCTCAATAGATTATGAAAAGTAATCCTAGCGTTCACTATGGTAATAAATCAAATCAATTGAAGAATAAAATTATTCAGTTAAAAGCATGCTTCTATTTATTTGTGCAATTAAAGCTGCGTCTACACTAAACAGATGAACACTATACTATTGAATTTAAAAAAAAAATTGGACGTTCCATTTACACACAAAAATTGAAGGTGATTCTCATATTTCGATAAAAAAGGAATAAAGAAAAAACACATCAGAGCATTGCATGCTTGGAAGCCACACAACAATTGTTAGAAAATTTTTATCGTACATCAATATCTTGAAATTATTCGAAGTTATCATGTTACGAAACTCACCCTATGTAACAAAATATGTTACCCAACAAAATTATATAACTTGTTAGAAATGTAAGAACCAAAATGTTCTACATCATAATGTTATACAACATTTTTTCTGTTACATAGCTAGTTATATGTTCTGGATTCCGACACAATTTTAACGCGTCAAAGTAGAAACAATTTTAAGATAGGTGGTTAAAATTGTTTTCATTTGGGACGTCAAAATTATGTCAAAATCTAGTAGCATCAATATCAGATCGAGCACTAAAAAAATAAGGTATGAACTTGTTACTCGTTTTGACTTTTGTGCCCCTAGGGGAAATTAACACAAACCCGAGCTGGCTCGGATTCATTGTTACAAGCTGTACAAATTATGGCCACCCCTTCCTTTTTTTATTACTCGAACGATTCTGTGTAAAAATCGATCGACCCTGATAGAGTGACGGTCTGTACAAACGAACGATCGCTCTTCCTGCATCATTTGATCGACACTCGTCATAATTGTACTTCGATGCTTTTGCTGGTTTTGTGGGGCTCGTTTCAATTGGTTTGGTTTGACGATTGGCTCGTTGGTTAGGTTTTTTTCAGGTTCCATTAATACGTGCTCTTTCTCAACGATTCCTCTCAGGGTTAATGAGTACTCATATCGTTTAGTCCGATGACTTACATCAAAGAATGGTCGAGTCAGCCTTAATTTTTCGCATCGGAATGGCAATCGAAAGTGAAACACAGAAGTTCATAAGGTCTACTTGTACATCTCGTTTGTAATGAAAGGCCGTAAACGGTCGATAAAATAAAAGTAGCAGTACACTAGATATATCATAGTTTCGTATGAGAATAGACAAAGGAAAGGAAGGATCGATTGACACAGATCCGAGGTCTGTAGGATGAGCACAGCTATTATTATTTCTTCCATTCGTCGTCACGTGTTCGTCAGTGTTCGTTTTCGGTGTTACAACGGACGAACAAAATTTCTGTTATCCACACAGTACGATGATCGCGTAAAGACGCGAATCGATCGACGTTTCATTGCTGCGGAACATACGTTGTCCTCAATTCGCAGAGAACTGTTGATGAACAGCGCGTTCGAATTGATTTCTGTTTACGTCGGAAGTCGGAGAAAATAGATACGAAATTTGCTATATATATAGAGGCATTAGTCACATTTTATAAAAAGTATAAAAAAATATTGTCCTAAATTCATGTATTCTATTGCAATTAAATTTTGAACGTAAAGTTATTAGTAAAATTAATATATTATGATGAGCTCTGATTAACGTATAACTAAATCATAGTAATTTGAACGAGCTTATAAATTCATATGTGTTTAACTGCAGAAAATTACAGAACCCGGAAAGCAATATATCAATCAGTAGCTAGAGGACAAGTAATGGTTTCGGATTTCGTACAGAAAATTAAAACGGATGGTAATATACGACATGAACACGAATTCCAAGTATGCCGGAAATACGTTGTAACGTGTATTAGCTTGATGTTGCAATCTCCGGTATGTAGCAAGTGTACTGAACACTGCGCACTTAATGCTGAAAATAGGCTTCTACCTGTCTGAGTTATCCTTGCTGACTGACGTGTTTATCCTTGTGACAGAGTCCCGAGTAACCATAATGTTTTCGTGGCGAAACGTGCCTCCGTGTCTATTTAAAACATGTTTATTAGATATGCAGTTAGACCTTCCCATTTGTAATATCCATTATGTAAAAATATATGTATGTAAAAAAGTCACGCAAGAGAAAAATGTTAATATCCATGAAAGATTTCATTTATGAAATGTAATTTGAAATCGTGTAACTGAAAATATGATTAAACGTGGAAACAGAAAATAATGAAGATAAAAAATAATACAATTGTTGAGAAGAAATACTGAAATATTTCTGAGCACATAGTGTTTCTTAGAATAAATTGACAACGTTTTCCGTTGCGTGTGACAAATTCTTGTACTTCGGCGTATTTCATAGCGGTGCCCTTATTGGAGATGTCGATTTATTGTTGATTGCATCCTGTAGCACTATAATGTGCGCTGGCCTTAATTCGATGCGGCGGCTCCCAGATTATACATACATATACTAGGTATCTACAATAGTATAGGTATACTTAACTACACATAGAAGTGTGCAAACATTTCATTGGACTTCATTTGAAAGCTCGACTTTTTTCTTATCTAGAACGCTGACGACTGAAAAGAAAGGACTTTGTTAATAGTCCAAAGTAAAACAGTTTTTGTATGTTTCATAAAGAATCGTAGAAAGATAAGGAAAAAGTATTTCAATTCTATTAACTTTAGTGACTCCATTATTTTCTTTTTCGTTCCATAAATTGACATATTTTATTTTTACTTTTTTCTATTCATATCTGAAGCTCGCTGAATGTCTCTTCGCGACGTTCTTTCGTATTCGTCCGTCTTTTATTAAAGAGATCCTATGCCATTCGTTACAATTGTATATACGAATAAGAAACATTCAATGGGCAAGATTGAAAAGACCGAGATGCATGCACTGTTCAATCCTCGTTTGTAATGACAATATGGCGAAAAGGAAAAAGAAGAAACATAGAAGGAAAGAATCAGAATCTTGAATTGTAATACGCGAGGCACTCGATTCGGTGCTCATGTATCTCGTTTTGATCACAAGATTTGGTGGGATACATCTTGCGTCGTCAGCAGAAAAGAACCGATTTCAATGGCGAGGTAGATAAAAAAACCGTCGAGCGTTCTCGAGCGAATAGAGGTGAAGAGTCGTTCGATCCGTGTCTTTGTCCCGCGTTCTTGACATCAACAAATGGTCGCCGGGGTTCGTATAATTTGTCGCACACGGCTCGCTTCCCCTCTTTTTCGCCCGTATTTCGATCCCCACTACTATTTCCCTCATGTTGACCATGCCTAGCATATCCCCATCAAGTACCAGTCCCCACCATGGTCGCGTCGTCCCCACTTTTCGGGCGAGGGAAAAATTATCCGCACGCTGCCCTGATGGTCGCGGCCGAGGAAGAAATCTTCTTTACGACATTCAGCTATCCATCGCTCTAAAAAATTATGTGAGTAACACAAACATCAACCAGAGTTGTTGCATTTCGAACCGATACCGACGAACCCAATTGCTCCGCGCATTTTTCGGTACAGAATGAAAGGTCGAATGTCATTTTTTTATCTATGCGAGAAACTGA
>NW_017178830.1:10967-12047 GCF_001652005.2 Ceratina calcarata
GAACGGTATTTAAATACGGTGTCTTAAAAAGACATGCCCGTTATTTATTATCGCACAATCGTACATAACGTTTGCCTCTCTTTTAATTTGTGCTTTTATGGATTGTGGATGCCAACGACGTATACAATGAAACGTCAATAAGCGGTATGCCGATTAACGGAAATCCCAATTAGCCATACTAGTTACTTGAATGATCGGTTATTGGAAAAAATAATCGAAGTAGGCGGGGTAGATAGACTATTCACATTTATACACTCATAATCGTCATATACACGTTACATAGAAATGTTATTTCATAGAATTGCATAAACAGAACAATTAAGATAGAATCCCGACTGGATTGGTTAAAATAATTAGAACAGTTCATAAACAATAGTTCGCATAACATAAAACAGCAAAAGTAAAAAAAGCAAGGCGTACTATAAATTTTCCTACATTACATGATCTCTCTATTTTTTCGAACAGCATAGTACTATTTTCGTGCAACAGAAAACAAGCGCTTCAATTCGTAATTTTGATTATTAATTCATTAACGTATTCCAAATCAATTGTCGAACACATTTTGAGTCGGTTTCTTAATTAAATGTAAATTAATTTATAATTTATTGAAATTTTGTTCATGTAAATTCGAACGGTATTTAAATACGGTGTCTTAAAAAGACATGCCCGTTATTTATTATCGCACAATCGTACATAACGTTTGCCTCTCTTTTAATTTGTGCTTTTATGGATTGTGGATGCCAACGACGTATACAATGAAACGTCAATAAGCGGTATGCCGATTAACGGAAATCCCAATTAGCCATACTAGTTACTTGAATGATCGGTTATTGGAAAAAATAATCGAAGTAGGCGGGGTAGATAGACTATTCACATTTATACACTCATAATCGTCATATACACGTTACATAGAAATGTTATTTCATAGAATTGCATAAACAGAACAATTAAGATAGAATCCCGACTGGATTGGTTAAAATAATTAGAACAGTTCATAAACAATAGTTCGCATAACATAAAACAGCAAAAGTAAAAAAAGCAATTTAGAATATTACAACAAGAAATAAGAACATGTAAATT
>NW_017178830.1:14411-16129 GCF_001652005.2 Ceratina calcarata
GTATGTATGTATAGCATGTACGCATGTACTCATAAATTATTCGGCACGTTCTATAAATCCCAATATTCGTCGCTCTCAATTACGATATTGCAATCGAAACAGAACAGCGCATAAACAGAATCGAAAATAAAAGCGATACCGTATTAATGTTGCTACTCATATTTTCAGAAATTTGTTATAAATAAAACTGGGCGCCTTTGATATAATTCGACGCAGTGCATTTATTTTCATTTCGTAGAGAATTATTTACTATTCTTGTTTCATCTTTATAAAACGATGAACCAAATTATTGATTAAATTCAGTAAATGAAAACACCTTCTTCTTCTTAATTTGACTTGTGCAATTGTGTGAAATGTTTAATTAGATTTCTCTTTATCTGGAATTCGTTTTTTTTAGTAATATTTGAGTACTTATTTTCTACTCACTTAGTACTTATTTTCTAATATTAAGACTTGCAACGCTTT
This sequence comes from Ceratina calcarata, assembly GCF_001652005.2. NCBI lineage: Eukaryota > Metazoa > Arthropoda > Insecta > Hymenoptera > Apidae > Ceratina > Ceratina calcarata. The sequence goes on from NW_017178830.1 coordinate 14,877, forward strand.
TACAGCATACATTCAAATCAATTTATAATAACTATGAATACAAACATGAATTGTGCAATTACTTTTGGTTTTATAGTTAATCACGATCTAATTGAGGAAGCAAAAGTCACAGTGGCGTAAGTCAGTTTTCGGAATGAAAAGGTTCCAGAAATAGTACAGTTGTTCTGTTAACATGCCTAAATTGTCCTGCTGTTCCCAAGGGAGATGAATTATTAACATTTACTTCACGTTGTCTTTGAATTATTGAACGTGTTAGCATTTGTAATTCAAGAAAGCAATACAGTTCATAAGCGAAAAGTGATTTACGCCAAAGGTGAGGAACTTCTCCGTCGGGAGCCACAGTTATCTCACTATCAGTCAAGCGGTTCTCCCTCACTGCGAAACAACCGTACCATCACTTCCGACTTGTGCTGACAATAAACAGCGAATCCCATGTACATATGTAGATTCAAACATGGAACTAAATCCTAGTTATCGCGGGAACTCGGCCGAATCCGCTCAAGTTTTAACGATCCAAGCCGAATGTATTGGAGTATTCGATACAATCGGGCTACCTATAGAGAAGTTATCTATACAGAGGAGTGTGAAAACCCGGAAATATCGGCTCGGGTCAGAATGAGAATTTTTCTCGATATCGTGATGGGTTTTCGAAAATATCGGAATTCGCGAAAATATAATATGATTTTCGAAAACACTTGAAATGTCGGAAACCTCACATCTTAATCGATTTTGTAGTCTTATATTTTAGACTAGAGTCTATATTCTTCTCGAGAACCCGATTCGTTCCAACCACGGTTGCAGATTCTTTAATTGCTCATTCCTCAGTCGACAATTGGAGTATTCTGTAATTAAGAGTTAACATTCAATCGTATTTCTTCCAATTAAGCTCATTAAATAATTTCTCAATTAAAGTCAAATCCGAATAAAAAGTTAAATATTAATTGCCAATTGATGTTCAATTGAATTAAAGATTTAATCATTCATCTATAACTCTGGTCTCGACCCGAAGCTTTCCCAATCCTATCTCGACATTTTCGGATTCTCGCATACCTTTAGAGTTATCGAGAGGAACCCGACTGCGTGAATGTCGCCCAAATTTTTTTGTCCCAACCAAATTTATCGGGAACGCGATGCATATAAATATTATATTAATTTCTCTTCGAAGATTGATCTGAATTTCTCTGATCTGATTGATCGAACGTTCCTTAGTTTATGTGTGTCGACTTTGACGTTAGAAAACAGTCGCACATATT
>NW_017178830.1:17368-18263 GCF_001652005.2 Ceratina calcarata
TAGAATTGAACATTTATATCTCTGAAAAATGTAACTTTTTCATCAACTGGTTTTATGTCTGATCCTCTCTTGTGTCTTTGTACTATTGAAATCCACTATTGAAGGGTCAAGGATCTCATTTATCTTACTAAGCACGTACTCATCAGCAATTGAGGTCTTCTTCGATACCCTTAATTATCTTTCACATGATGTATCGCATCCCTTTGAATTTCTTTAATTACCTCGAAAGCTCCCGAAATATGCTCGCGGATTCATCAAAGAGAATCGTCCTCGTATAAATCGACAAGACCTTTTACCTCATCGGCAATGGCGGATTCATTTATCATACTCGCGTCATTAATCCCGAATCTTACTCGTCACGTAGCAGCACGCGAGGCATCGTCAATTTGCACCTTCCCCACGGTCACCAGGGGAAAAGGAGGAGAGTCCCGTGGCCCTACGGGCTGTAGTACGCGGTGTCAGGGCATGATTTATGCGACAGAAACGATGAAACCAGTTTATGCAAATATTATCGCAGTCGAATTGGTTTGGCAACACGCCCGGTCGCGGGTGCCACTGAATCTTGCAACGACGATTGGGATTTCTGACACGTTTACGTCTTGCCGCAACCGGCGTTGCGCGGATGTACTCATATACCATATGCATGCTGTAGGAAATTTTCCGGGAAAGATTTAAGGCTCCCGTCCGTTTGGCAAATAGTATGGATGAACTTGTTTGTCACTTGTCTCCGTGGCTTGAAACACTGGACAAATAGAAGAAAATTCCGGATGGAGAGTCATTACTTGATGTCCAGTCGACAAGAACAATATTTCTGAAATCAATTAATTTGGCCACACAAAACTCGTTTTACTCCGTTAACAGAATATTCTATATACTTAATGTCAGTGATTCGTCA
>NW_017178830.1:18582-20733 GCF_001652005.2 Ceratina calcarata
AATTGAACATTTATATCTCTGAAAAATGTAACTTTTTCATCAACTGGTTTTATGTCTGATCCTCTCTTGTGTCTTTGTACTATTGAAATCCACTATTGAAGGGTCAAGGATCTCATTTATCTTACTAAGCACGTACTCATCAGCAATTGAGGTCTTCTTCGATACCCTTAATTATCTTTCACATGATGTATCGCATCCCTTTGAATTTCTTTAATTACCTCGAAAGCTCCCGAAATATGCTCGCGGATTCATCAAAGAGAATCGTCCTCGTATAAATCGACAAGACCTTTTACCTCATCGGCAATGGCGGATTCATTTATCATACTCGCGTCATTAATCCCGAATCTTACTCGTCACGTAGCAGCACGCGAGGCATCGTCAATTTGCACCTTCCCCACGGTCACCAGGGGAAAAGGAGGAGAGTCCCGTGGCCCTACGGGCTGTAGTACGCGGTGTCAGGGCATGATTTATGCGACAGAAACGATGAAACCAGTTTATGCAAATATTATCGCAGTCGAATTGGTTTGGCAACACGCCCGGTCGCGGGTGCCACTGAATCTTGCAACGACGATTGGGATTTCTGACACGTTTACGTCTTGCCGCAACCGGCGTTGCGCGGATGTACTCATATACCATATGCATGCTGTAGGAAATTTTCCGGGAAAGATTTAAGGCTCCCGTCCGTTTGGCAAATAGTATGGATGAACTTGTTTGTCACTTGTCTCCGTGGCTTGAAACACTGGACAAATAGAAGAAGATTCCGGATGGAGCGTCATTATTTGATGTCCAGTCGACAAGAACAATATTTCTGAAATCAATTAATTTGGCCACACAAAACTCGTTTTACTCCGTTAACAGAATATTCTATATACTTAATGTCAGTGATTCGTCAGTTTTGAGACTTCATATCTCAAGAACAGATTACATTTAAATTACGTGTGTAAAAGATTTGTTACCAGCAGTAATAAAATGTAATGAAAAACATGAAACCCGATGAAAAACATGTTGATATTCGCTATCATATCTAATGAAGCAAATAAATGACGGGCGCAATTAGAGTCGACGACTTTTTTATTATTCCTCGACGTCAGATGCCAGAGAACATCCTGCAGTTTGACTTTCCGCGCAACGATGCCAACAGTTTTGGTCACATTGACGAATCGCAGAGTTCATCAACTATGTATGTGTTCGAAGAATTCGGTGAATTAATATGCGCTACCGTAATTATCGGAGCGCAACGTTCCACGAATTTTTTCACTACCTTCCTGAGCCAAGAGAGAATAATGAGTCGGCTACATACCACAGATACTTTATTTTTATATACCACTCAGCTTTTATATCGCGTTTTTATTATGACTGTCCACAAGTTTCCATTTCTAAATGCGATATAGAAAAGTTTAGAAATAGTACAAAATATTTCTTTTCAATTAATAGTAATTTTCAATTAGAGGATAAAATGATATTTTTAAGAAACTCGTTACACCAGTTGAAAGAGAGATTTGAAAGGGGGATCAGACGAACGACGTGATGGTTTCAATTTCGCCGACGGGTAAATAGAACTAGACGCGTGGTGGAAATTAGCGCTTTTTATGGCCGCGTTGCGGGCGAACGAAAGGGACTTGAGCCGGATGAAACGAAATGAAAAGCGTTGAGCGAAAACGAGATTTGCGCTAGCCATCGGGCCAATATCTCGCGGTTTCGCGAGAACTGGGACGCACCACGATTCTTGCTTCTTTTTCGCGTTTCCGCGTAGCGTCGACCGTGATCGATAATTCATGCACACTCGATTGACGGTGCCACGGGCTGATTCCACCTTAAAAAGTGGAACGTCAGTCGTAGTTGTGCGGCGTGACACCAGAAAATCTGAAATCGATATTCCCAAGCCGGATCCTGCTCACCGGCATGACAGTCTCGCGAAACTGTTTGCGCGTATCTCTGCGAGCCCGGAGGTACCCTTATCCGTGGGATCAAAGCTAGAAGGGGGCATTCCCTGATAACGAGAGAGGGACGTTATCCCTTTAAATCTCTTATTGTCGATCGTTCTGCTTCGTCTCTTCAGATCTTTTTATGCGATCCATTGCGTCACAAAGAGTTTGAATGTAGAAACGATAAAATTTCTCTGTGGTTAGCATAATGGTAATATAGAACATT
>NW_017178831.1:0-654 GCF_001652005.2 Ceratina calcarata
AGTTTTTGAATTAAATATCGAATCCTGAATTGATCAATAAAATTGGAATCTCCATTTATTTTATTTAAGAAACGATTACTTTAAGTACTTGTTTACACTGCGAAAGAAATGAGAAGTGTTGGATATTGATATTCCATAAAGGAAATGTCTGCATAATTTTTGCATTAACCACTGAATGGTCGATTGACCAATAAAACTGAATTGCGAATTAGCATTCGTTTAAACGGATCAATGAGGAGCCACGCTATTCAGTTTGGTTTCAATTATTCAATGGGAACTCGTGTAAAGTTGGACAAAGTTTGTAGCGACTCATGCCGCACGGGTCGATTACACGTATGTACATATTCCCGCGGTGGATGCGTTATTTCGAGGTCCTAATCGGTGTCAACTACTGCACGTATCGACCTACTGAGAAAGACCCGTTAAGTTGGACCTCCCTTTCCATCTCTACTCTCTCTCCTTCCATCTGCCAGCTTTTAGAACGCGCAATCGATTACACCTATGCCGTTTAACCAATTCGCGGAGATTGCACTTCGCCAAATTAAAAGCAACTTGCTCATTTATTACAAACGCTATCTAATGTCTAAATAAAATTCGCGAATTATGCAAACCTGAATAAAATTAATCTGATGACGTATAGATACTATATAGAAC
>NW_017178832.1:0-654 GCF_001652005.2 Ceratina calcarata
CGATACAAAATAAGTAGATTAAGTAGAATAGAGAATATAGCATAGTTAAAAAAGTATAATATGGTTATGTATAAAATTAAAATTAAAATTAAAATACAGTCCATTATCATAAGATGATATAGCCAGAACATCACACCAGATTATATAAAATAGACCTGGCTATGGTATTCGGTGTCAGGTGAGTAATAGAGCACCATTAATACAATCGGGAACGTATTGCCAATTAGAAAAGATTCAGTGCCAATCGCGCTCATGACATAATTCCAATTGGATATAGTAAGGGTTACGTACGATGAGATATTAATTTGTAGGTTAAGTCGAACTTGTTTAGAATAGTTGACAACGCCCAGAGCATGCGCTTCATGGGACCGCATAGAAATTGGTCGACAATGGCCATTCAGAGCTATTGATTACAATCATTGGAGCTCTGTGAACTACGTCATATTTTCTGCCAATAATAGGCAGTAGCGCATGCGTATTAAGGGTTTATTCCTCTATTGGTTCTAGTGAACCAATAGAGACCCATAAAGATTACAATTGGGTGCAGATGGTCTATGCACTCGCCAATAGAGGTGTTTAGCGAACAGCGCATGCGCACTAATAAAGAAGAAGTTTCCAACTGTCATTAGCCATAGTGAAACAGTTTATTTTATC
>NW_017178833.1:0-654 GCF_001652005.2 Ceratina calcarata
CTCTGCGGCACTCCTCGGTTCTTCCTTTAATTTAACGAAAGAGAACTTTCGTGATAGAAGGCATTCATTACTCCTTTCCCGCATCGTTTTATAAATGAGCGAAATCGTCCGGGGTTTTCTATGCAGATGGAGGAAATAGCCGGAGATAGATAGGGTCAGAATGGATTTCGTGTGGGATGAGGCGGGAACCCCGGGAACATTGCACATCATTTCGAGCAGTTTTCACAATGGAGGAGATGCATTTATTCGGGGTGGACCCATTTTTATTGTCTCGCGACAGCCGCGGGGGGCTGGCCCGAGAAAACTTTGATAATATCCAGGAGCAAGTTCGTCGGTACCCAACCCGGAAGGTATAGATTCACCCGGAACGGGACGGGCTTTTCAACGTCTTAATTGAGCGCGTCGCGACGCGTCGCGTCGGTTAAGTGAATGCGAACTACCTATGCCACGTTCTCCAGATTCGATTAGAAAATCGTTAGTTCTTTCAAATAATTGACTCCATGTCCAAGTTGATATCGAGACGATGTCACGGTTGTTCCCCTGCTTCCTTATTGAAATAATAGGAAATCCTGGACGAGCTATTATCGGAACGTTACATAAAAATGAACGAGAATTAATTATTATATTTATTCATATACTTGATAATAAATCTAA
>NW_017178834.1:0-654 GCF_001652005.2 Ceratina calcarata
AAAAAAAAATCAGAATTTCGTCAACGACGAATCTAGTCGTCGTGGTCGTTTACATAAACTGCTTTTCAAGTTCTAAATTTGACAATGACATGACAAACACAATAACACTGCTACTGTGTAAGTAGCCAGAATGGACAGCAGTTTTAACTCGTGACGTATTATTCTAATTAGATGAATGAGTAATGATCGGTCGTAGCTCGAGAGGATCGTTTAACTCTCGGGTGCAAAAATATCCTCGCATAGGAAAATAACACGTAATAGCGTCTAATGCGTCCCGACTGCGGAAATCATCGAAAGCAATTTACTCGTGGCTATTCTCGGTTCGCTTAATCGCTTCTAAGCTTCGTACCAGCGGCTCCCGTACACCGATAGTTCCTACATGACGAGACGCTTGGTCAAAGGTCGGTGTACCGCGTATCCTGATATCTGAAAAGCTGACGGCACCTTATTTATGATCACGTTAATAGACTCGTTTCGCGGCGATTATAAACGACAGACATGATCGTAAGCCTAATTCCAAAAGTGATATAAATATTTTTTATATTCCTATTACGTTGCTCATGAATTTCTAGTTATTAATCCTTCCGGTTTCTCATGTTTATTCAAATGTTTTCATACTTAGTTTTATCAAACAATAAATGATAATAATAAGTA
>NW_017178835.1:0-654 GCF_001652005.2 Ceratina calcarata
AAACTATTATTAAACTTAATCATTTATTAACATAAATCATCGAATTATCTTGAACTTAAATTATTTAATAAAACTGTGAGTGGTAGGAGAACGACAATTCTAAAGCCGATTCTCCATCTCACTAAACAGAGTAAATAGAGTAATACTAAGTAACGGACGATTCACAATTTAATTATATAAATGTGGCTGTGGGAGATAAAAATTCTCCTCGAGCGAAGTACGTAAGTAAGTAAGTAAGTAAAACTGGTGGCCGAGGCTCTTTCTAATTCGTTGAACAGCCGAGCTGTTCCAGCTTCTTACTCTGGTAATTTTCATAAAAACACTAATTCGCAGAGTGGGAGAGGATTTTTAAGAAATTTCCCAGGGCCAATTCCGCGGCGTCTATTTTATTTCCACCTCCGCCCCGATGTCCCCGGCGAGTTCTCCTTTAAAACGGCACAGCTTTCAGCGACAAAAACCCTTTAGTAAAAAACGGAACCGATGATAAACAGCTCTTTATACTATATGTATACTCGAATGGAGGTTGCAGCCAACTTTTTTCCACACGTTTAAAAACTGGATCGTTAATAACGTTCGAGCAATACTCTTATTTAAACAGAAGTGCGGTTTATTTGAATTTGTTAATTTATTTGCAATGCCATAATTTTCATATTA
>NW_017178836.1:0-654 GCF_001652005.2 Ceratina calcarata
GTTAGTTCGCAATATTCATGAATCGGAAGAAAACATTTCTGCATAATTAGATTTGTAATAGCGATCTTAGAATTTTTCTTTCCTTTTTATCATCACGTCTACAAATGTTCCTGTGTCTATTTCTCATCCGAGAACATATTTTATACATTTATTACAAATAACTGATGCCGCAATATGCAAATGATATTTTAATAAAAAATTAAGTGGAATATTTCGAGTTGCCAATAAAATAATTGAGAAATGATAATGAAATTAATTAAAATCGTTGAACAAGAAATTTCCGCAAAAATACAAAAAATGAGTTTTATGATGGAAGCCATAGTACGATGCTTTAAGAGAAATGATTAAAATTTAATTCCACTGCATTGATAACGATAAATTCGTCCGGTAATTAAGTTAATTATGTAGCCGACACATTGTACGAGTTTCTAAAATCATTATGTTGGATTTTGGATTACACATACATTATGTGCATTTCATTACAGAGTGAAGAGTTCAATGATCTATACAAGTAGTCGATAATCGACGGTCAGCAATGCGATTGAACAACATCTCTGTTGAAAAATTTGTGTTCCAACATATTGAGATATTATAATGAGGTATTAAGCTCCTAGAATTAGAATTCCAAAGTATTCATAAAAGTACGCGCACGCT
>NW_017178837.1:0-654 GCF_001652005.2 Ceratina calcarata
TATTATTATAATATACAATATTATGAATTACTATTGCGAACGAATATATTTACTTTGATAATATTGCCGCGGCGGGCGATGCGCCTCCGCTGGGAGTCGATATTGACTTTTTTAAATTATGCGAAGAGATATTACCTTTTCAATCATCAATTGGGGCAGCGGGGTGGCGTTGCTGCCGGCAACCTCCGCGTTTCCTGGTCCACCCCGGCCGCCGCTGGATGGTAAGGGCGGCGAAATCTCCACCGACGGGATTGGCCTGCCGCAGACGGACGTCGTCGTCGTCGAGGTAGTCAGAGTGGCCGAGGCGCTACACGCAGTCATCTGCATTGTAGGGGGGTGCCTGTAAGAATGGTGGCTGCACCCCCCCCGGGCCACGGGCGAAGGGGTGGTGAATGCCCGTGCCCTGCGTGCATCTTCCCGCGCCTCGGTCGAGGCGGGCTGGCCCTCTCTGGTGACGTCTGCAAAGGTGGACGTCGGCGTCACCGTCCTGGTCCGTTGGGGAGGCTTGCTGGTGGTCGGCAGGTGATCTAATATCCTCCCCATTGACGCTGCCCCGCCACTTGCTGGAAGGGCATCCTTGCCCGCCGCGTCATTATGGTCGCAGGTGGACGCGCTCTGTTTGGGGGACGGGGCTTTGCTGCGCCGTTTGAAGAG
>NW_017178838.1:0-655 GCF_001652005.2 Ceratina calcarata
GAACAAGAATTATTTAACTTCATAATTTATTTTAAATGAAATCAAAACCTTCGAGGCACCTGACGACCCAAAAAGCTTCTTGTATTTAAGAACAAAAAGTGTATTTCCATGAACTCATATTTTCGACCAATTTTATGGGTAATATTAGCATAACGACTCTACTTCATCGCACCACTTCGGAATTTACACCTTGAAAAACTAATTACATTAATTCCAATCTCGTTTATCTAGGANTAAATGCGGACTCGTTCAATGTTTGAGAAATGAACGTTTTTTATCCAAGAACTCGTGCTATAAAAACGAGCGTAGAAAGAAAAGTCCTTAAGTGCAAGCGACAAGTTAATTACTGGTGCGCCGGAATAGAGTACGAAAGTAATGCCTATCCAATTATCATCCACGCACCGCAGACTAATCTTTGATCCACATAAACAATTAGGTCAGTCGCTTACTCGCGATTTTCTCTTCCGAGACATCCAACTAAAAATTATCAAAGTTTCGGTCATCTGCCTGTATATAAGTAAATAAATGAATAAATAAAAATTATAGAAAAATGGGCAGGTGAGTAGAAGTTGGTATATGAATAGCAACTTATGTCATTGAACGCATAGTATTTTTTTGAACGAAGGCAATGAGGTACGTTAAACATAGTAAAATT
>NW_017178839.1:0-653 GCF_001652005.2 Ceratina calcarata
CACATTTTCTGGAACTCCTTCTTAGCTGCCTTCAGTTTGGCAGGTGCTAAGCGACGAGCCCTCTGTGCGATCGGTGGTCCTGTTGTGAGATGGTCGTGGAAAATACCACGCTTCTTGGTTGTGCTAAATTGATTGGGACCAAAAACTCGGAAATTTATTATTTTTTTTATTATTTGCATATTTGTGATTAGGAGCGATTAATGAAATTTGGAGTGGCTGTACGGATTTTACAAATGTCGGAGCATGAACGAATTGATTGCCGTCCACCAGCTTCTTGAGCTTGAGATCTGGAAGAAGGTGATATTGTGAAAGATAGGCTCCTATAATTGAAAGTGGAACATCGGCTATAGTGAAGTTCCAGGAAAGTCTGTAAGATAAACCGACATCTAGCTCGCGGCGAGTCACGCCGAAAATATTGATGGGTAAACCGTTGACAGCGTACAGCTTGAGTTTTGTTGGCTTCTGTTGCCAACTTTTTGGTTTGGGGATGACCGAAATATCTGCTCCTGTATCCACTAAAAATGTTTCATTCGAGAGTTTGTCTCTCACGTGGAGACGTTTGATGTTGTTTGGCCGGCTGTCAGTCTCCATAACAGCAGGACTGTTTAGTTTTCCTCTTGACCATCAGGGTTTTTAATTTTATATTCTTGACC
>NW_017178840.1:0-584 GCF_001652005.2 Ceratina calcarata
ACTGCGCGGAGCGTAGCTAACATCTTTATCCCAAACGTGGAAATTGATGCTAATGTGCACGAGTCGAATACGGAAACTACAGCAAAAATTCCAACGTGACATTTGCTCAATAAGCAAAATTTCAATTCGTGCGTTTACTCCTTCGCCCAGCGCTTTGTAGCGCTTGCGCACAACTGCTAATTTACATCTTTGGGATGAGAAATGATGATTGCGGACTATACTATAGTTTGAGCAGTCCATGAGCTATATGGCCGAAGGTATCTGCAACCGAAAAATCTAAGAGAATTACCTAAAATCGTAATTCATGAAAGAAAAAATCGAACACGAATTTACGTGTATATAAGGGACGCGGTATCCGACGACAAGCTGCCATCTTCAGACTCAAACTTGCCTTCGGGACCCTACCGCGTCCCTTGATATTAGGTATCAGACTGGTATGTGTTAGAATTTTATAATCTCATTAAGCAGGAAAAATAGGGCAAAATCTGGAATTTCAATTTTTCTCTGTTACTACCCCTCTAGTTGAGATAGAGAGCTGGAAAGTGGTGAATACCCAATCGAATGATGTCGACTGAGTATATTGA
>NW_017178840.1:1018-1502 GCF_001652005.2 Ceratina calcarata
TAATGTTAAGTATTCCAAGCATATACGGCAAATGTGGAATTTACAGGACGCTTCTAAACACAAGTATGTCTTACTAACAATTAAATAATATACGTGATCTCGTGACACATATACATGAACGTGATTAATTGTACGCAATGTCAATTTTAAGGTAATTATGCTCGCTCCGAAAATCGCATATGCTCAATGAGTATGAATAGTGACGAGCAAATTTGAATAATTGCTTCTCATTTAATGTACTTCAAGAAGTAGTTACATATGTATCTTTTATATACGAGGGAGTAAAAGCCACAGTGATGTAAGTGACGTCTCGATCAAGTTTTGACTCGCATTGCTTTCTACAATTACGAATGTTAATATGTTTAAAAAAAGACTTATAATAAGTCGTACCTGCCCTACCCTGCAAATAAGTTGTACAATTTTCGGAATCTTTCTATTCAGAAAAGTGACTTAGACCAATATGACTTTTACCGCTCATATATAG
>NW_017178840.1:2027-3625 GCF_001652005.2 Ceratina calcarata
GCCGACTACGTTGGATGTCGCCGCGCACATATGCCGCGCTCTTGACGAGAGCAAAGGATTAAAGAAAAATTGCATGCAAAAACAAAGTAACAAATTGTTTAAATATTATAGAAAACAAAGCAATTAATCGTTAGTTACTTTCGCTGAACAAATGTAACATACTCAATGTAATAACTAACAACTTAAAAACGCTAAAATTATAAAAAATTGGGAAAGAATTATAGTTGGATTTAGTCTTTCATCTTTAAGTTCACTTGTTCCTAGTAGAGTTTCAATAGGTCCATGTGCCGAAGCCTGACACTCGAAAGCAAAACACGTGGCCATGTCTGTCAGTAGCCTACTCTAATCATCACTGCTGCCCATATGTTTTATCTTCAAGTCCCGGTGCTCGGCAGATTGACCCACTGACGTTCTTCTGGAGCAGGTGAATTTAAAGACGATCGATTAAGTTCAACTTTAATCCTCTTCCCATTTTTTATAAGTTTAGCGACTTTGTAATTTATATAGTTGTTAATTATTTCATTGAATACGTTACATTTGTTCAGTGAACGTAAGTAACGACTAATCGGCTTTCTTTCTTCTGACGTTTAATCAATTTGTTAGTTCGTTTTTGCATGCAATTTTTCTTTAATCCTTTGCTATCGTCTCGAGCGCACTCCTGGCCGTCCGCTATACGAGCGCTCTGATTGGTCGGGGTTTATTGTTAATAACCCGGTAACGACATCGGATAACACTTTGACAAAGGAAAGTATTGTTTAAAATCATCTCAGGAACCTCCCATTAGAACATGTACTCCCTGTGTAATATTTTATAATAACATGCATAATCATTATTGATTGTAGACATTAATGGCTAGACCCATGGCAACGTCATTAAAATTCACATTCCCAAGATCAGCGCTCAGAAGGCACGTGTCCAGTGTCACTCCCAACAGCCACTTTCAGGCACCCCTGCCGTGTGTGGCTAACCACTTGAAAGACAAGCTGGCCGCCCAACAAGTGAGAATAACGCAATTAAACGAAAAGGCAGATGAATTATCGCAGGAAATTAAGGAAGAAACTGAAATAATCAAGAAGCTATTGGCAGAAAATGAAATTTATGCTGATTACGAGGAACTCAGAAAAGAAAATAAAGAATTGAAGAAGAGAGATGAGAAGTTAGACAAAGATAAAAAGGAGTTGGAGAAAGAAAATCAGAAGTTGCACAAAAAATCTGAACGGACAGAGAAGAAATTGTACGATAAGGAAAAGCAGTTGGAAACATTGGAGGTGAAACTGTTAGAATTATGCATGGCAAATTTAAACTTGAACAGATAATCAGACTTGTAAGCTATTGTAAGTATGTGTGTATATGTATATGTGTACTGAAGGTTCAGCCGACAGTCCGTTTTCTCTAGATTTAAGTAGCTAATACATACAGGGTAATAATTCCTCAACCACGCCTCGGACAACTTCTTCGCTAAGGAAAATGTTGTTTAGAATCATGCCAGGAACCTCCTAATAAAATACCTTATATACACTATACACTAGTATACATTAGTATATAATTATACACTAGTTTTGAGACACCGTGTAGATTATTATTATTTTTGTTATTAT
>NW_017178840.1:4298-11324 GCF_001652005.2 Ceratina calcarata
CATTTTTACAATAATTGTTTATATTTCCCTCCCGATGGAAGAAATCGCAATCTTCCCGCGGTTTCGATCGAGCAGTAGATTGCAAGTTCTTTATTTAATGTAATAATTAATGTAAATGTAAGACACTTGACAAGTGTTCCGACGACGCGAAGGAACCTCGAGTTCGAGGGAGAGAGCCTGGGCATTTTACACTTTCAAGTGGCTTTCCCAGAAAATTCGTGCTTCACGTCGTCGAGTCTTAACAAAGGCGTTTATTTTCGGGCGCCTGAGTTCTGGGACTCATCACTCCGCATTCTCCCATTGGGGCATGCCAGGCTATACTTTATGATATATACATCCGGTATCGCAGTGGGACACCGACCGATAAGGGTAAAACGATACGAGGAATCTTGACATTGCCGAACGTTCGAGATGCTCTCGTTTTCACTCACCTAGTCCCATCCTCTCAGGCTTAAATCACATTTGAGATGGGTGGGGCCTTGACTCGGTTTTAAGGGAGGCCGATTGGAAAAAGAACTCATAAGGAAAAGTATGGAAAGACGAGTATGACGCTACCCAGGGCCGGCGCGAGGCAGGTTCAGCGCGTTCGCCGGAACCCGGCCCCGCGGTCTACGAAAATTCATCACACATTTTGTAGGACCCTCTGTATAATAAGCTGAATATTATGTGTGAAAAGTGCAATCGCATAATCCACTAATCGGTGACAACTTGCTGCACACTAACATGAGTGCAACATTTCCTTTCTCGTCTTTGCAATGAAATATTTCGTTGCAGCGTCTCGCAGACGTTGACACTAAATGTTGACATCACATGTTGGAACGTCTGCAACATAGGTGCGGGGGACATTAGATGTTAAGGAAATTGTCCAATTAGAAAACATCGATGTTGATTAACTTTTTACACAATGATCATACCATAAACAGATGCAAAACATTTTTTTAGTAACAATGATTCAGCTTGAAGACGTTACGAAAAACATCGAAGTTCAGTGTAACTCCATAAAGTCTTTAAATCCTCGTAACTGTTTCAGATAAAACAATCCAAACGCTTTCAGAGAAATATACTGTTTAGGAGAAATTAAACTATATGAATATGGATTTTTTGTCAAAGTCATGTTACGAATTTTGTACATTCATTGAATGTTTCGCACTTCGAAAGCAAATTATGGATGCAGAAAAATATGATTTGAAAATCAACGATTTAAAATCATGTAATATTCATCTCACAAAAAATATGTGTGACATCCTTTATAATTATAATAAATAATTCCTTATTGTGGAATTTAGCTATAGAATTTAAACGTCTATTCTGGTCCCGCAAAATTTTTTAACCGGGCCCCGCAAATGGTCACACCGGTCATGACATTACTTTTTTTGGTTTACCATTATTAGTTTCTTCTTTGTTCGCGACATGTTACACTTTTTGTAATACATTTTTTCAATAATTGTTTATATTTCCCTCCGATGGAAGAAATCGCAATCTTCCCGCGGTTTCGATCGAGCAGTAGATTGCAAGTTCTTTATTTAATGTAATAATTAATGTAAATGTAAGACACTTGACAAGTGTTCCGACGACGCGAAGGAACCTCGAGCTCGAGGGAGAGAGCCTGGGCATTTTACACTTTCAAGTGGCTTTCCCAGAAAATTCGTGCTCCACGTCGTCGAGTCTTAATAAAGGCGTTTAGTTTCGGGCGCTTGAGTTCTGGGACTCATCACTCCTCATTCTCCCATTTGGGCATGCCAGGCTATACTTTATGATATATACATCCGATATCGCAGTGGGACACCGACCGATAAGGGTAAAACGAGACGAGGAATCTTGACATTGCCGAATGTTCGAGATGCTCTCGTTTTCAATCACCTAGTCCCATCCTCTCAGGCCTAAATCATGTTTGAGATGGGGGGGGGGCCTGACTCGGTTTTAAGGGAGGCCGATTGGAAAAAGAACTCATAAGGAAAACCAATCAGCATGTTTCCTGACTCCGACGCGTTTATTGCCGTGCAGTGTTAACATCGTTTCGGCTAACCTGTTCAGTTTCGTTTGGGCTAGTAATCGAGATCGACTGTGTCATCGTTTCGGACATTGATCGAGATTGAGAACTACCATAGATGAGAGCCTTTTGCCAACATTTCGGGCAAAGATCGAGATCATAAACGTGCCAATCGTTTCGGGCACTGATCGAGATCATAAGGCGATTATCCTTGCTAAACGTTTCGAGCAAGAATCATCATTATCAAGGTGCCAACCGTTTCGGGCACCGATCGAGATTATTCAAGGTGC
The DNA here is from genome assembly GCF_001652005.2 of Ceratina calcarata. Taxonomy (NCBI): domain Eukaryota; kingdom Metazoa; phylum Arthropoda; class Insecta; order Hymenoptera; family Apidae; genus Ceratina; species Ceratina calcarata. The sequence goes on from NW_017178840.1 coordinate 6,579, forward strand.
CAACCGTTTCAGGCACCGATGGAGATCATAAGGCAATTATTATTCGTATTCTACCAATCGTATCGGGCACTTTGAATAAGTAAAGGTTAAATTAATTTTTCATAACACGAGGCCGAAAAAGACCATTTTCGGCGCCTATAAAGTGGACCGAAAATAGAGTTTTACCGCCCGGCGTAAGCGCGATTTTCAATCCGCTTTGTAGGCGACGAAAGATGGTCTTTTTTATGCCCTTTTTATGAAAAATATTGTGTGCGACACGGGCCGAATGGACCTTTCCAGGCTCGGATGATGTTCTGAGCAGCTCGTATTCATCTCGGGCGCCTGTGGCGCCCTCGACTGCCACTCGTGCTCAAACATCAACCTCGCCCGGAAAGACCCATTTTCGGCCCTTGGTGCACAAAGTACTATTTAACTTTTACGCACGAACTCGGACGAACAACGCACGAAGTTAGTTCGAGACGAAACAACAAGTTAAAGAAAATTGAACAGGACTTAATAAAATTCATAGACGAATGTTATGACAATGATGCAAACAGTTGTCGTATGTAGATCATCTTTATTATTTATTATTATAATTTAAAAATATATTAACAAACTGTTGTCATATGTAGATCATCTTTATTATTTCTTATTATAATTTAAAAATTCGTCTTGAAGAATTTCTTCTTGAAGAGAAATATGCACAGTACTGGCAAAGTGTGGTCAAATTCTTCTGCTTTTTCAAATTCTTCCATCAACTGGCATACGAAGTTTTTCCCTGATCAGTTAGTATATGTTTAGGAGAAGAAAAGATGTAAATATAGTGGTTCAAAAGTTTGTCAATAATCGTAGGTGCTTGTTGGTCTTCGAGAGGTATAAGAAGTAGGCATTTCGTCAGTGCGTCTTGGATAAAGTGTAGTGATCTTTGGAGTTTGTTCTTGGAAGAGGACCGAAGATATCCGATAGGTTGCAATTTTTCTGTTGGGTTCCTCTGGAGTGTCAGTTATGACGTCTTCTTCACGAGGTCTAATACGTGTAGATTTGAATCGTTGACAGATTTCGCAAGATTGAATGAATTCCTTAACGTCTTTTTCTAAGTTCGGTCAGTAATTATTTTCCTGGATTCGTGCTAAAGTTTCGTTTTCGCCTAAATGCTGAGTCGAATTGCCATTATGATTTTCGTACAAAATGTATTTGCGTTTGTCAGGAGTGGGTTCTTTAGGTGATCCGTTAGCGGAAGTTAGTGTCGCATTTGTCTGGACAGCTAAAAATTGGAGCATAAATTTGATGTCAATGATTTATAAAGGCGTTATGCTTATGCCTTCGTTCCGATTTTAACGTATGTCTTGCCGTGAATTATGTCTGTAAGTTTTTTGAACCAAATTTCTTCATCATACAGTCCAAATAAATTTTTAGTGAGTTACGTGAATGTATGAGGATTATTTGCTCTGAGTGTAATCGGTTGGATCTTGTTTTCCAATTGAGGTATTGTTTAAAATTAATTCTGTTAGGTGATGGGTGTCCGCTATCGGTCAGTTCTATTTGTTCCGTCGCTAATACCGACTCCTTAGGATAAGTACCGATTGGTAGAATAGTAAAAAAAACATATATTTAAAAATTCAAGTACTGTAACTCGTACACGCATGCGACACAAAACAAATCACAAGTAAGTAAGTAAGTCACAATTAGTAATATCCTGCTAATCCGAGAAACGATTTAACGTTGGTCGGTGTCGTGGGAGTCTTGAAATATTTAATAGCTTCAATTATTTTGGGATTTAGTTTGATTCCTTTGGCTCTAACTAAGTATCCAAGATATTCTAATTCTGATTTAAGGAATTCACATTTATCTGGTTGTAACTTTAATCCTACTTTTCGAAGTTGCTGAAATACTATTGCTAGGTTTTTATTATGCTCCTGTATGGTTGAAGCGAAAGTAATAATGCGGTCCAAATAAACGTAGCAGTATTTGCCTACTAGTCCTCGTAATGCTGTGTCCATCATTCTTTGAAAAGTTGCTGGCGCGTTTTTTAATCCGAATGGCATTCTGTTGTAGTGAAAGTATCCGTCGGGCGTGGAGAAAGCTATGTATTCTTTTGATGGAGGATTCATAGAGATTTGGTGAAAGTTTGAGGATAAGTCTAAAGCGGAGAAAAATTAGCGTTGCCTAAGTGCTCTATAATTTCGTCTGTGCAAGGTAATGAGTAAACGTCTCGCTTGTTCGTTGATGTTCGTTGAGTTTACAAAAGTCAATTACGATTCTCCATTTCCTTTTGCTGGAAGAGTCTTATTTCTTTGATACTACCCAAATGGGTGCGTTATATAGAGACGGATGGCTCAATTACTTTTTTCGTTAACATTTCTTGAATTTACCTATGGATTTCGACTCATCAGCCGTGAGTACGTTTGAGCTTGTTTTTGATATTTATCCAAGTATTTATTGACATGGGAAATACGAGATAATAGAAATGAACGATGGGAACGAAAGTGGTTCTTATCTTAGTTAACTCGAAAAATGAGCGATAATATTCTTTACCGATTAGTACACAGCTAGCCGGAAAAGGTCGGATTCCTACTCACGTCCCACTTTCTAACATACCTTTTGTTCCTGACGCTTTTGTAAGGCACGAGTCGGAGACGGCAGACTTCGGCAGGTGGGCGCTTGACCCCAGTGATAGGTCGCTGGGCTGGCTTTCGGACACGGGGCGACCGCGCAAGGAGCAGTCGCTCTGGTCCATTATTACCTCTCCTCGGTCGAATACGACCGTTAAAAGCGAGGGGCCCTTCGTGGAGATAGGGATTAATCGTGTTCCTAGGCTCGGGCGTTGTTTGCCGCTGAGCGCGTCACCTGGGAAGGGTGGTCACTCTAGGGTAGTGGCTCGCCTGTCGCGCTCGCGGCTCGGCCAGATTAGCATGGGAAACATCAATTAGGTCGCGATTCGTACTTTCTAAGAAACTAGTCAATGGCGACGCGTCGCGTATGTATATATTAACTTTAAGTAGTTTCCCGTAATTTTGGAATCGTTGTTCTTGGCGTATGGTTTTCTCAGCGTGAGAAAAATGCGTTGAGTTTTTCCTGCGCCACAGGCTTGCCTGGGTGAATACGAGAACAACGAACGCGGCATTTGCAAACGATAAACTATTGTAAGATTGAATGTAGCTGATAAGATGATGAAGCGTCGACTAGGGCTCGACCAGGACATTCCTCTTCTTATCTTCACTTCGCTAAGTGCTTTAGTTAACATATCCGCCTCCATTTCTGCTGATGCAACGTGTACTAAATTTATGTTTTTGTTTTTAACTTCGTCCTTAATAAAGTGGTACTTTCTATTAATATGTTCTGTTCTACTAGTAATTTTGTCCTTATTAATCCAATCGATAGCTGCCTTGCTGTCTGTTTTTAGATCTATTGGCGCTCTTACAGTGCTTCTATCGTCTAGAAGATTGCATACCAATTCTTGCACCCATTTTATTTCTTGTGCTCCTTCACAAATTAAGTATTGTAAGACTAGACGGCGCGACGAACCCTTGAAGTGCTTGGACGCACAGGAGGCAGAAGGACATTGTTTGTCGACTAGGGCTCGACCAGTCCAAGTGCCTGAGCGCACAGGAACAGGATGGGCATTGTGCGTCGACTAGGGCTCGACCAGTCCAAGTGCTTGGCGCCAATAATCGTCCTTTCTTGGAAGAAAAACGATTTTGGGTTCGGGTTCGAAGCGCAAGTAAAAACAGATGGCTGTGGACAGCACTGTTTAGAGAAACGCGTATTTTGTAATACTTAAGTTGGTCACCGGATACGGCTGCGTAGCGAACGTTGGATCGTGGGTATTGGGACTCAAGAGCTGGCAGATTTATTGCAGTCATTTTTGCCTCCTCTCAGAAAGAAAAGAGCATCGGCTCGGGTTCGCGGACTGAGCCTAAACACATGGCTGCTGACAGCGTTGGCGCCCGCGGTGGCCGAGGCCCAGGGGGTCCAATTCGGGCCGCGGACCGCGCAATGCTTAGGGTCTAAGGGTTTGGGGATGTCATTAGGAAGTAGATTGGTGCAGACTTCGCCTGGGCGTGGGAGTCCGAAATAAGGGCGTTTATCGACCGAAGCATTGGTCGTTTTTCCTCGGGGATGTTATAGAGAGGGAAAACGCGGCGATCGATAGCGTGGGAGGAGGCGGGTCTTAGGACCCAAATAAATAGCGGATGCGTTTGGAGAGCGAAGATGAGTTCAGTCTAATAGTTCTCTGGAGAAGTTTCTTGATTCAGATATAATTTAGTTTTTGCACAGTTCTTTTGAATTTTCCTGACAGTGTTCTTGAATACAATTCTTGTGACGTTTCGAAAAAAGTTGACCAAGTTGATCAGTAGAGTTCAATTGTAACAGTTCAGTTGTGACATCTAAGTATAGAGTTCATCAGTAAAGTCAGTTCTCTTGAGTCAGTTCAACCGAACAATTTCAAAGCGTCGCTACCGGCCAGCCGAACAGAAGAGGTAATAAAAGAATTTTGACGATCATTTGTGCGTTTTCACTTCCTCTTGACTGTTCACTCGCTAACACTCGTGGGAGTGTTAACACCGTTAACGTAATAAACATAAAAGAAATACAAAAGAAAGTTTTTTAATATTTTTCAATATTTTCAGTCGATATCATTCGCTAGGATATCCACAGAGAACACTGTACACTTTCAACTCTTTATCTTAATCAGGGAAAAATCGAAATTCCAGATTTTTTCTTATTTTTCCTATTTAATAAGATTAAAACATTCTAACACACGTC
>NW_017178840.1:12313-20174 GCF_001652005.2 Ceratina calcarata
CTGCAAGTTGTATTTAGCCAATATTTTATCTATATAAGTTTTTTGCGAAAGTTTCAGTCCCCCTTCAGTCTCCTCTATTTTGATGTTTAAGAATAGTTTTTCTCTAGATTCTGTTAATACTAAGTGCTGCTTAATTACCATAACGACTCTATCAATTATCGCAGTGTTTGACCCTATCAGTAACAAGTCATCTACATAAATTCCTAACATCAACATTTCTTCGTTTTCTACTAATTTATAAACGCACGGACCTTCCTTTAATCTTATCAAACCTGTCATCTTAAGAATTTCTTCTATCTTTTTACTCCAGCAATATCCCAATTGCGGTAGACCATAAATGCTTTTGTTTAATTTACATACTTTGCCTTTCTCCGCATCAAAACTTGGTGGTTGCTCCATGAATACATCTTCATCTAACGTACCATATAGATACGCTGACTTCACATCAAATTGTTTGATCTCAAGTCTAAATACGCTTGCGACAGCTAACATAATCCTTACCGACTCTAATTTTATTACAGGTGCGAACGATTCCTTATAGTGTACACCCATCCTTTGTTGGCAGCCCACTACCACCAATCTTGCCTTATATTTGACTGCTTTTCCATTTTCGTCCTTCTTCATGCTATAGACCCATTTACTCCTTATGACTTTCGTTGCGTCTTCTCTGTCTACGAGGTTCCATACTTGCGAGGTTTGCCATGGATTTTAATTCCTCTTCCATAGCTTTCTCCCAATGATTCCAATCCTTTGACTACATCGCTTCTCTATAGTTCTCCGGAAGATTTTCATTGTCACTTATTATGTCGAACGCTTGTTCTTTACTCTGCTGTATTCTTGCAGACCTTCTTACTCCTTCTGCTCTAAGTCTCTCTTCCCTTTTCTTCATCTTTTTATCGTGTTCTTCTCGGATGTGTTTATTCGTACTTCCTTGTCTTCTGCCCCGTTTTTGGTTCCCTTGTATTGTTGTTTCTGTCGTGTCGTTTTCGTTTCTTTCTATTGGGGTTTCATTTTCTAAATCTTCTCTTTCTGTTACATTTTCTTCATTTCTATTTTGGTCACTTTCCTCTTCTACTATGTTTTCCTCATTTTCGGTCCTCTCCCACGGTATTAGTTCTTCCAAAATCTTGTTCACTTCTATATTATTTTGTTGCTGGCCTTGTCTCAACAGTTTTGAACCCTTTTCTAATTCGTTGAACTTTACCGTCCTGGATGCATAAACGTTCCCATCTTCTACATTATATATTCTGTATCCTCTGTTCTCCTGCGAATAACCAACGAATATGCCTATCTTTGCCTTTGCTTCCATTTTACGTCTTACGCATTTTGGTACGTAGTAATATGCTGTGCAACCAAAAACTTTCAAATAGGAGACAGTGGGTTTCTGTCCACTCCACTTCTCCTGTGGGGTCGTTTTTAAGTCAATTTTGGTTGGTGTACTATTCTTCAAATATGTAGCGGTCATTATCGCTTCTCCCCAGAAGGTGGTGGGAAGTTCGCATCGTGCACGTTTTGTCCAGCAATGATCTATTAGTTCTCTCCGCTATACAATTGCTCTGAGGATTATATTGCACAGTTCTTTGAAATATAATTCCTTGTTCGTCACACAACCCTTGGAATTTTCTATTGACAAACTCTTTTCCGTTATCGGACCTCATATTCTGAATCCTTTTCCCTGTCTGATTTTCCCATCTGTTTACATATTGTACAAAGTGTTCATACGCTTCGCTCTTATGCTTCAAGAGATACGTTGTAATATATCTACTGTAATCGTCAACTAATACATATACGTATCTATTGCCATTTAACGTGTCTGTCGGCATAGGGCCACGCAGGTCCATATGCACGAGTTCCATTGGCCGTGTTGTCATTGACTGTAAAGGTCGATGGGGTCTTCGTGACAACTTGCCCATTACACAGGATTCGCACATCTTTAACTTTTCTTGTGTCGATACCAGGTCTCTAACTACGCTTTCATTCATCATTCTATCCAGATAAGCTTCACACACGTGACCTAAGCGTTTGTGCCACAGCATTTTTTCTAACATCTTACCCTTGCCATGGTCTCGTTTTATAGTACTGCTTCGTTGCTCCTGTTCTTGAGTGTCTAATTCATTCATTAGAAGGGCCTTTTCCACATCAGTGTTTAACAGAAAAGTTCCATTTGCTTCTTGTGCCACTGCAATTACTCTATTTGTAGGTCCATCTACAATCTTTGCTACATTCCCTTCAAATATAACTTTGTGTCCACTTTTTGATAATTTGCTCACGGACAGTACATTAGTACGCAGCTTTGGTACATATAACACATCTTTTATAGTTATCAGCCTTTCACCTCCATGTGTCCATATACTTACTTTCATGTCACCTTTTGCTTCTGCTTCCAGGCTTCTCTCACTTTCAGTCAGATTCACTTTAGCAGAATATGGTTTCACATTTTTTAATAAGTCTTGATTGGGCGTCATATGTGACGTAGAACCAGAATCTAATGTCCAGATTTGATTCATTAAGTTCTCCCCAGTATTTACTTCTTCATAATTCTCCTCCATGACTTGGAACGTGAACTCCTGCTTCTCCGCTGTCATCATGTTATTATGTCCTCTTCGAGGGTTTTGTCTTCTACTTGGCCCAGTAGACTGACCTCTCATATTATCTCTCTGTCTTACTGTTCCCCCTCTATTTGGTTATCGATAATAGCATTCCTTCGCTTGGTGATTCATTCTGCCACATATAAAACAGCTACCATCTCTACCTTGTCTATACTTCCATTCACTGGTTGCGTTGCACACATAATAATTTTTATTTGTCAATAGTTCCACTCTACTGAGTGGTAATGCAGAGGTTTCCGACATTCTTTCCGTTTGCTCTAAACCTTAAAATTTTTTTCTAACAATACGCACCACGTTTACTTTTGCGCCACGCGGTCTCTTAACCTCTCACGAGTTACGTACTTGTTATCCCTCTTCATATTCTAATTCTTACTCTCTACTTCTTCTAACCACGCTCTGCTACCAATTGTTGGAAGGATAGGTACAGAGCAGGAGACGTCTTGATTTTAATCTGCATGAATTTTATTTGTTAAACCCACAAGCACGTCATACACGATTCTCCTTGTGGACCATATCGCGCACATACTTCCGTTCACACACACACACACACATTCCATGTATGTCCAACCTAACAATTTTTATAATTCTAATAATATTTAATAATTTCATAAAAAAATAGAATTATTCATTGTCATTATTTTGCGTACCTCGCTTCTCCTCGCACTCCGGACTCCCGTTAGGTTATCTCCTAACATAGGTATTTCGATCGGAAGGCTGAGACCGAAATTCTATCGTCTGTCCCTCTAAAGAAACAGTAGAACGAACGATTCTATTAATTCGAATTAACGACTGAATAACAGTCGCGGACTGAGAATGCTCTTTCCGTTGCTGCTTTGAATTTTTCCGCACTGAATTTCGATAAGCCGAAACAGTGCTCGCGGTACGCCGCTTGCAAGTGCACGCACAGGCCGCGGGAGTTCGGGTCGTAAATCCGGCATGCACAAGCTCAGTACGCTTGCAAGCTGCACTTATTTCTTGTGCTCCTTTACCAGCGAGATCTGAAACGCGTATTATTCACGGAACTCTGCAGTATCGAGTGAAGGCCACTCAGCCGGCGGTCGACCAACAATTGGACACCGACCCGGAGCGTAATCCGCTAGCAAGATACGACCTCCTGCTCGTATCTTGTTTCCTGAAATTGAAAGTCAGTGCGGGGGCAAGCTAAATACGAATCGAAAGAAAATCTTTCGTTCTCTTCGTGGAATTGTAAAATTATTGCGAGGAACTGTAGGACAGTCTATGCCTCGTCCTTTCCTGCGACGATTTCAAGTGAACGTCAATCGTATAAAGAACTGGGGAATCGATATCGAAATCGTCCGATCTATCCAGCTTGACGGCTATGTGCAGACAGACAGTGGAGCTCCGCTTTCCCATCGAGGAAAACTAATCCTCCGCTATGTGGCGTAATCGACGAATTAGTCTGTCTTTTTCTATTACGTATTGTACATAGAGCGAGAACACCTGTTCCGAGAATTCGAATGTGAATTCTTGTTACGGTGATTCCGGCCGGCAGATGGTGTTGTTACTTTTTTTTCTCTTACGGCTCGTGGTGACTCATCGGTATAAGAAACGGCGCGACGTCTCTTATACTCAATCAAGTTTAAATCTAACGCTCTATTAGAAATCTAATATTACAAAACCGAGAAAACTTCGGAAACCTTTAAAGCGATCCGATGAGATCGCGCGCAATATCTGTTTTGATCTCACTCGTAACGCGTCGCGGATGATCAAAGGTGAATGATTGTTACACGGAATTAACGTAGACAATGAATAAATACTTTATTTTCTTCAACACTTCCGATTGCACATGTGCCTTGTATAAGGTTCGCGGGACGAGAGAGAAGCCGTAAGTTTGAGGCTCCTGCCAACATACGGAAAAAGAATCTTCGGTTGGTATCACCAAAAGTCCCTAAAACAGAGGACGCGGTACGAGCGTCTGCTTGCGCGAGCGCCCGACAGGCGCTGCTGCGGGAGGCGCGAGAGGTCGAGACGCCACATCTAGCCCCCCCTGAGGGAGCTCCGCAGGAGCGAACGAAATTCTCCTGGTTCTGCTGGAGGTCGGTGACAGCTAGACTGTCTCTCAGACCGGTAACTCCTCATGCTGGTCCAGAAAGGCAGGTTTGAGCCCGTCGATGGACACCGTCTTCTCGCCCCCATTGATCTTGATTATGAAGACTTTGTTGCTGACTCTCTTCACGACCTCGTGCGGTCCGGTATATGGCGGTTCCAAGGGCCTGCGAATGGTATCCACCCGTTTGAAAACATGAGAGCATGTCTGCAGGTCTTTGTGGACAAAAGGTGCCTGGACTGAGTGTCTAGAGGCCGGCACCGGCTTAACCGCTCGGATGAGCAACTGAAGTCTTTCCGTAAAGCCGTGTGGGTTCGTCGGGGTACTCTCGCTGTTGAAGAATTCGCCTGGGATGCGTATCGTAGTTCCGAATAACATCTCCGCCGGCGATGCCTGGAGATCCTCCTTATACGTCGTCCTCAGTCCGAGGAGCACTGATGGCAGCAGGTCTGGCCATGGTGTCTCCGGGCTGCACATGAGCGCAGCCTTCAAGGTACGGTGGAACCTCTCTACCATCCCGTTCGACTGCGGATGGTATGGGGTTGTCCGTACACGCCTGGCTCCGATGAGACGAGACAGCGAAGTGAAAAGAGCGGACTCGAACTGCGTCCCTTGGTCCGATGTCACCGTGGTTGGCGTTCCAAAATTGCATACCCAATGGTTGAAAAACGCTTTTGCTACTGTGTCCGCCTGCATATCTTCCAGGGGCACGGCCAGTGGCCATCTAGAGAACCTATCGATGACTGTGAGGCAGTATTGCAGCTTTCCCACGAGCGGCAGCTTGATCAGATCAATATGTATGTGATCAAAGCGCCCGTCCGGAGCGTCGAACTCTCCCAGCGCGGTCCTATTGTGCCTGTGGATCTTGGCGCGCTGACAGGGAATGCACTCTCGTGCCCAGCGGACAACGTCCTTCCTCATCCTGGGCCAGAAAAATTTCTGAGCCAACTGGCGAGCGGTTGCTCTGCCGCTCGGATGTGCGAGGCCATGGATTAGGTCAAAAGCCCTCCGTCTGATCGCCGTCGGAATGTATGGCCTGGCGTCGCCTGTCGACATGTCGCAAAAAACGCTGCAACCTTGCAAATTGATGCGGTGAAGGTCTCGAGCAGCTCGGTTCCTCAGGTGGGGAAGCTGGTCGTCCTGCTCCTGCGCTTCCTGGATGGTTCGTGGGTCCAACACCGATGGCATTGAGATGGTGCACGTGCGGGAAAGCGCGTCAGCCACGACATTGTCGTCCCCTTTTACGTGCTCGAATCGGACATCAAACTGGAGGATGTAATCCAGCTGCCTTTGCTGCCTGGGTGATGCCTTATCCGCCCGTTGCGTCGAGGCATAAATGAGTGGACGATGGTCTGTTTTAATAGTGAAAGGACGTCCTTCCAGGATCCTTTGGAAAAATTTTACAGACGCGAAGACGGCCAACAACTCGCGATCGTACGTGCTATATCGACGTTCGGTGTCGCTGAGCTTGCGTGAGAAAAAACCGATTGGTTCCCACGCACCGTCCTCTAGCTGCTCTAGAGCGGCTCCAATTGCCGTGGAGGAAGCATCCGTCACCAGCGCCAAGGGTGCTGAGTGGTCGAGGAAAGCAGCTTTGACAGCTTTCGCTATCCCCGCCTTGCAGTTGAAGAAAGCCTGCTCTGCCTCCGGGGTCCAGATAATTTTCTCCTTGTTCCCTTTGGGGCGTCCCTTGAGCAGTTCGTTCAGGGGTGCCTGCAACAGAGCTGCGCCCGGAATGTTTCTCCGGTAGAAATTCAACATGCCAAGGAAACGGCGGAGCTCGCTCGTTGTAACTGGCCGCGGAAACTCCTCAATTGCCTTGATCTTCTGCGCTGGAGGCTCGTAGCCGTGCGGGGATACGGTGTATCCTAGATACGCCACCTCGGTTTGCGCGAACTGACACTTCTCCAGATTTATGGATAGTTTGGCCTCTCGTAGAACTTCGAACAGTTGCCGTAGGTGTGCCGCATGCTCCTCAAGAGAGCTGGACATGATCAGGAGATCATCCAGGTAGCATTTGGCAAAGGGCAGCTTCCTCAGCAGCGAATCCATGAAACGCTGGAAAGTCTGCGACGAGTTTCGGAGACCTAAGGGCATTCCTAGAAACTCAAACAAACCGAAGGGCGTAGTCACCGCCGTCTTGCAAATGTCCTCTGGTGCGACGGGAATATGATAGTATGCCCTTTGTAAGTCGATAACCGAGAACACATTGCTGCCGCGGCAGTCTTGGAGGATGTCCTCGATTACAGGAAGGGGGTACCTGTCCGGTACCGTATTGGTGTTGAGCCTGCGGTAGTCCCCTGTAGCTCGCCAGCCGCCGGACTTCTTCTGCACCAGATGCAGTGGGCTGGCCCATTGGCTGCACGATGGGCGAACAATCCCTCGCTCGAGGAGCACGTCGAACTCCTCCTTGGCTGCAGCGAGCCTCTCGCCCGCAAGTCGCCGTGGATGCTCGAAAACAGGCGGTCCCAATGTTTGGATATGATGCTGCACGGGCACGCCCTCCAGCAGCGCTGTCAATCCGCATGGGGTAGCGACGTCAGCAAATTCCGCTACCAGGTCAGCGAAAGGCTTGCCTGCGCTTCCTCGTGGGATGTGGAGTTGACGAGCCGTGGATACGCTGTGCACGCTGGCTGCCTGCATGACTCCCTGTGCTGCTAATGAGGAGACAGAATCCAGGATTCTCTGCCCTCGAAGATCTACTAGGAGCCCGTAGTACACTAGGAAATCCGCATCTATTATAGCGTTCTGTACGACCGCGACGATGAAGGACCATGTGAACGCTCGCCGAAGTGCTAAATTAAGAACCATGGTCTGGCGTCCATACGTGGCGATCGAGGACATATTGGCCGCGTGAAGAACGAGGTCACCCCGCGGAAGCTTCTTCTTCACCATAGAATTGGGGTGCAGCGATACGACCGAGCCTGAGTCTACCAGGAACTTGATCCGCGTGACCCGGTCGAAGACATGAAGGCGGTTCTCTGAGGGAACAGCGCCGGCTCCCGCCCCCTACGCGACAGTCGGCGCATCTAGTTTCCCGAGGGCTGCTGAGGTGAGAGAGGCGGCTGAAACGAGCAAGGCATTAGACAGCGTTGTGCTCCAGTTCCAAAACGCTGGTGGTAGTAGCAGACGTCCGATGGGCCTCTGGGCGCCGGTGATCGGGAGCCCGAGCGCGAACGCCTGT
>NW_017178840.1:20481-21470 GCF_001652005.2 Ceratina calcarata
CTTTTGCATGTAACTTTTGTTTTAATCCTACATTTCGTCACGAGCGTGGCATACGGATGCGGCAGCGTCGAAAGCAGTTGTCGCTCCCCTGTGCGTCCGCCATACGGACGCTCAGATTGGTCCCGGTTTTTCGTTAACAATTTGAATCCTTCCCATTCGAAGGCCTAACACTAGTCTGGGACGTCCTGTAGATCGCATGCAGCGTTATGATTATGACATTATAACCATTTTCAATCATTCATCAAGGCATAGTAAAATAAAAAACAACTTTTTAAAATACAAAATGTTACAATTAAGTTAATTACTATAATTTACATGTAATCTAGATAACTTCTCGGTCCAAACAATTCCCTATATGAAGACGAAAAATCTTGATTTGAGTTATTCTAGTGATATCTTAATTATAAATTTGTATTAAGAATATCTTTTGTAATAAGTCTTGTTTTAGACGACTTAGAGATGGGACACTACAGGGGAGCGTATTTCCTTTCCTCGTTCTTCTTTTACGTTTCGTGTCTCCGTCACTGTGCGCGCGAGCATTTCCGTGCGCAGTTCGACGGTGCGTCAAGTTTTTCAGTGCGCGCAAGATCGTAAAAATGACCCTCTCAAGTGGATATGCGCGGGTGCGTGGCCGATACCTATTGTAATCGCGAGCACCGATCAATTCGATTTGTCAAATGAGCCACCGATTTGGCAACAATTGAAATAGTGGTTTCCTACAGCTACTCGCACCTCTTCTAGTCCGGTAAAGGAGAATCTCATAATTGTAAATTTATAACCCTAGTCATCGTTCTATCTGTAAATAGAAGTTGAACTTCATTGTTCCACTCATTTATCTGAGTAATTTCTGGTTTCCCATCATTTGCGAGTCCTCCTCCTCCCAAGGAGACGCGAACTCCTCTCTCCCGAATACACCAGAGGAGTATTCGGTTATAATATAGTTTGTAATTTAATGATTTTCCTTCTTTGATCACGAGCGTAACGTTCCT
>NW_017178841.1:0-653 GCF_001652005.2 Ceratina calcarata
CATCATCATCGTAAGTACAAATCAAACAATTTTTATCTCGAAGAATGCTCACAAACCGGAAAGATATTAAAGAAAAATTGCTAAATTTATTTATAAAAGACTAACAACCATTTCGAATAGTAAAACATGCTAGATTCAAAGAGTTTGTACAAGCATTAAATCCAAATTAACAACTTCCAGACCGCAAATTCATTTTAAAATCATTAATTTCAGCTATTTATGAACAATGTAGAAACATCTATAAAAAAAATTGACAAATGCAGTTAAAATCAGCATCACTACGGATACATGGAAATCATTAAATACAGGGAGTTTTATAGCGATTACTGGACATTTTATAAATAATTTTATACTCGCATCCATACTGTTAAATTGCAATCAAATTACTGGTTCACGTACAAGTGAAAATCTTTCAAATTATTTAAGAAAAATACGCACAGACTGGAAAATTCTTGATAAAATTGATTTCAGCATCACTGATAATGCAATAAATATTAGAAACGCCATTACTAATTATTTAGGACGATGACATGTTCCATATTTCGTTCCCATACAATATTAATTATAAAATCTAGTTTAACCCTTTCGCTACGGACACCGACTATAGTCGGCGGCCGCGCGACGTACTGTGTGTACGGGTGCCGACTATAATC
>NW_017178842.1:0-653 GCF_001652005.2 Ceratina calcarata
CAGTTTTGTTTTAATCCTATGTTTTCGTCACGAGCGTGGCATACGGCCGCGGCAACGCACGAGGCGATTATTGCGCACCTGCCCGCCTTGTATACGAACGCTCTGGTTGGTTAGGGATTTTTGTTAATAACTCGAAAACCACGTCTTGCACAACTTTTTGACGGGGCTTTTGGGACAGGACTTTGAACCTGAAGACCTAACACTAGTTCTGGGATACCGTGTATATGATATTGTTGCGCCGGGGAGTGATATTTCGCGAACAACTCATTAATAACAGTTAAATTAATAAACGAAACAATAACTCAAAGCTGTATTTGAGAACCAATAACAGAAAGTCAGATAACACGTCCGGATAGATCGAGGTCTCGCGCTGTTCTCATGGTTCAAAATAGATGCTGGTTCTTCAATAGCAACCGGAAACCGAGCCCTTCGGTTCCGCTCGTTCTCAGTGGCAGTTTCACATCGTTGCGAAACATCTTCACACTTCTCAACGATGTCACGTCGAAGCATTGCGCGGCATGTTCAATCCGTCACAACAGTATTTTAGTTTTATATTTTATATTTAGTTCTCACTTCGTTTTGTTTCTGTATTTCAATGGGTTTTACAAACTCGTATATCATTAATAAATCAATAAATAAATAAATAAATGAAT
>NW_017178843.1:0-653 GCF_001652005.2 Ceratina calcarata
TATATATTTTTTTATATTTTGTACTTTTCTATAAAATGTACAGTAGAATGGTGATATATAAATTCTTTAGTTTGATAATATGCAAAGTTTATATTATACAGATTACAGATGTAAACTTTTTGTTTGCATTTCAAAAGGAGAACGGCACTGAAAATCTGACAAGTGCACGCGTTCAGCTGGAGGCGATTTTCACTAGAAGCGTAGCTTACCCGATGTCACAACCAAGAAAGACAGGAAATTTAAAAAGAAATTCTCCGATAGGTAGAGCTGAGCTGTTGTGATCACTTTACCATTTGTCTTCGGCAAACAATCTAACGTTTTTGTTCTGGCCAGAGTTACCGGAGGACGATCTTTATAAAGTTGTACACGATAGCCGACAACCGTGATAAATTCCCGCTCCTCGTTTTTACTCTTACTCTTGACAAGTCATTTTTCTCGTAGTCCCAGGCTCTGGTCAATCGAGCCCACCACTTGCGGTTCGATCCGAGTTACCCTTCAAATCTATGTTCAAGCATTTATGTCATTCTTTGCATTAATCTTTTGTATAAATTCCATGCAATTATAATTTGAATTACGTTCGTATAATTATAAACATAAAAATATTTTAAGAAAGACAAATGATAATTTATAACATTTACTATAAATTATTATAC
>NW_017178844.1:0-653 GCF_001652005.2 Ceratina calcarata
TAAAATGGCATGTGAAATAAAATATAGTGTAAGACAAAAATAATTGCGATTGATATTGTGCTAAAAAGATAAACACAGTTCACAGTGATTCATTTACATTCTGTGTCATAGAGTGGTCCTCATTAATATAACTTCTCTTAGTTATATTTAATACTCGAGCAATCGACTTGATTTTTCTTAATTGTCGGAAGACTTAGTTTTCTAAATAATTGAAAAAATTGCTATTAGCCAAAATCAGGAAGAGAAAAGATTTTTAAGTTCTTCATTTGAATTATTAATAAGAATCGAAGTCACTTATTTGGTTAAAATTGTTTGCACCCTCGAATCCTGGGTATATTCACACGCTTTGTAGAAGACGACTTATTTGTATTCGTCGAATAGTACGGCGATAACCGATTTCCAAAAGGGAACAGGCTTATCAGTTATCGAGTACAAGTGGAACCGAGCACACCTGTCCCCGCGGTAGCAGCAGGGCGCGTGGGAGTTAAGCCGAGAACTTGTTCCGAGGATAATCTGCTCCTGTACATTATTCATCGCGGCTATATCTGCTCGAAGACGGCATTACGCCGCACTGCTGCAGCGTGCCAGTCCGAAGACCGCTTCATTATAGCTCCGACTACCTCGTTGCAATCCCCGTGCAACAACTTCGCGCA
>NW_017178845.1:0-653 GCF_001652005.2 Ceratina calcarata
AATATTTATGGACTTCACTGAATAATTCTAATAATAAGTAACATCGAATAATAAAGTTTCAATAAACTAGCATTATTTTTACTTCTATATCAAAAATTTGTCTCTAACGATAAACTTTATAAGATTCAGCAGCAATGTTATAGTTAAAATCTCTGAATTCCTAGCTAATTTGACAGGACGTTTTCAATTTTCCAGTCACGTCTCATGAATAAATGGATGGACTTGAGGCAATTATCTAATTTGATCATTTGATAATTTAGGATCTCGCCAAATCTAAAATCATGGCTGTTCAGAAATGCTTTGCGGTCAGCTAACGAGTCAGTTTGGAACAAAACGTTTGAAACTCTAAAAACTAACGACATTCGACCGCATATCGGTTCGTATTGGAGTCAGGCGTTCCAGAACTATGTCCAAGGCAGATGGGGTCGAATCATATATGCGCTGAGTAGAACGGAGAACCCGGAACTGTTTGCCAGATACTTGCAAGAGGCTGTGTCGGAGAATGGAACTCTACCGGAGGAAGTACAGAGCCTGATGATCAATTATATACTTTTTGACAACGAAGGGTCTAGTCACATCGACGTATTGATCGATTATGTTATTGAACATTGGGACGAAATACACGCAGAGTAATAGACATTGCAATATTATAT
>NW_017178846.1:0-653 GCF_001652005.2 Ceratina calcarata
TATATATGTGTTATATCTATATTGCCCAAAAGCAGTCAGTCTTTCTAGTGTTAATCTGCCATTACGAATATTTATCTCGTTTTATCTCGTGTTTAATAATATTGCATTGTAGCATTTTGTTTAATCTGCCATTACGAATGTTTAAATCTACATAAAAATTGTTTTATCTCATGTTTAATAATATTGCATTGATTAAAACCACGTGGGATCGTTGAAATAAAGAGACGTCGACTGGATACGAGGCTATCGTCGATCGTCGATAATTCAGAAGCGATGGATCGAGCGACGTGGATGGGCCTTATTAACGTCGTTCTTAAATTTCACACGGAAACCTTGCCGTTATTTGCGCGGCCCGGCCGGCCGTAAATTGCGCGGGGGTATAAAATTCGCGAGTGTGGATGGAGAGAGACGTCGCTTCTGACCGTCGATTACCATCCATAACTCACTCAGATAGAACCGTGCCAAATGTGTTACTCCTCGGCAAATGAAGACGTGCGGTTATTGTCGTTCACGGAACCAATTTGTTCGCATAATTCGAGCTTTAAGAAGCTTCGCCAATGTGACTCTTTAAAAAAATCAAATTCTTTTTGCAATTTTCGAAAGTTTATACCTTAAAAATGACCTAAATTTTAGGCGGCCATTCTGGTAAGGCC
>NW_017178847.1:0-654 GCF_001652005.2 Ceratina calcarata
CGCTGCACGAATGTCCCTTATTCGAGCAATCTAGGCTTGACCGCCGTAAAATTGCATGCTAGAGAGAGTAGCTATCTTGAAATAGCCTTCATGTACCGAATTACTACGAATTGGGGTTAGGGAACTCCCTGTTGCAGCTTACAGCTGTTATAATCCGTCTCGCAGATGAATTCTGCACGGAGATAAGCGGATTTAATAATTCTCGGAAATTCTCGACGTATTCTAAGAATCGACGCTCTTCGGTCGACACACCTTATTGGAATGATTAGGAACCGCGGCACGCGTATCATTGCTGATAAGCGGTTCTCTTTCTAATGTATACTCTACTCTCTCGTGCTCGTACTCCGGGCGTATACACGCCCGGATGAGTCACCGCTCGCGGTACATAAGNTGTAATTATGTATTAATTTTCGAGAAATTAGCTGACCGTTCATTCCTTCGAGCGAATATCTCCGAATCTGCATTACGTGCGGAGACGCATGTTACACATTCGGATCCCTCCGACTTACTCGTATTTTTAACACTTGTACCGTTTATTGTTTATGAATACTTTCGTTCTTGGTACATCATTAATTTTAAAAGTATTTAGTTTCGTAATCTCGTTTCCGTTGTAATGGAATATCAGTAATTGCAGAACTAGTAGGTCAGATTTAG
>NW_017178848.1:0-653 GCF_001652005.2 Ceratina calcarata
TCGACCAGTTCCCAATTATTTTTAACGTATCGATAGACGTTCCTTCGGCCCAAGCCCA
Source organism: Ceratina calcarata (assembly GCF_001652005.2). Classification (NCBI taxonomy): domain Eukaryota; kingdom Metazoa; phylum Arthropoda; class Insecta; order Hymenoptera; family Apidae; genus Ceratina; species Ceratina calcarata. The sequence goes on from NW_017178848.1 coordinate 59, forward strand.
TATAAAATGTAGCGTTCTTGTCGTCGTAAGTAGGGCCAGTACCACATGGCATGCAAAACCAATCATATGGCGTTAATATTGTGCTCTCAATATTATCCTTGGTTAATTTCTTCGCAGTACTACAAAGGAAAGTAGTACTTTTAAGAAGTTGATTCAATTTCTCCTTAGGCTTCATTTTCCTGGGCACTGTTCTGCTTTCATCAGGTATGTCCCAATATTTTAAACATTCCGTGCGCATTTCGGCCTGTTTCACTTCAACAAGAGTACTATCCTCATAGAAAGCGGCGATTTTACACAATCCTATTACTTGTTTCCTTCCTAAAACCTCGTTGGACTCACGTAAATATTGTAGGAATTGTTGCTCCCTTTCCAACTCATCCATTGACACTAGCTGCACAACGTCATCATTTGCATCGCCTTTAAGAAGTATTTCATTTACTTGTACAAGATGTCGTACAACAGCTTCCGTGCCAGGCCGTTTGTATTTGCATATTAGGTAACGTTCCGAATTCGCTGGTCTAGAAGAATTTGGTTTGAAAATGCAAACCTCCTCGAAGCAGCGGTACATTAAATAAACTAAACCCGCACTGAACGG
>NW_017178849.1:0-653 GCF_001652005.2 Ceratina calcarata
CTTTGGCATCGACGGCATTGGTATAGTTCTCTACGTCGAAGCCTTTCCCATCTTACTTTTTGATAAGCAATACACCTTATCTTAAATAGTTCACTGAGGTTGCTAGCGCTATTACATTGTACTAAGTGATGGTATGCCTCCGGTTCTTTACGAAATATGAATTTGGAAACATTTAGAACCATAACATTGTTTGGTGCAAGTTCTTTTATCTCATTTTTTATTTCCTCAGGGGAGAATGAACCCTTTATTCCTTTTAATATCAGCGATTTTGGTTTAATTGATTTAGGCGTAAATGAATAATGTTGGATTCCCGCCCCCTTGAGCGCCTCTAACAAAGTGAAATACGTTTCTTCCTTTTTACAAAAAATGGTGTGATTGTCCTTATTTATCTCATTTACTGTACAGTCGTCTTTGGTGAGCTTATATGTCTTAATAATTTGTATTAAAGTTACTAAGTTCGACGATAAAATATAGATCGGGGGTGGTTTTTTTGCGTTTTTTACTATCGGCCGAGGCACAGTTTTCAGCTTCGGTCGGATAAGTTTATTTCCTCTAGGGACTCAAATCTGTTGCTCAGAGACCCGTCGGTATCAGTAACAGCACCGAGGAGAGATTACTAAAGAGTGGCAGCCTTATGGGACCTCGCGGCCCGA
>NW_017178850.1:0-653 GCF_001652005.2 Ceratina calcarata
CTGTCCAAAAATCAGTCGTAGCAGCACAATTCCCGTTTTCTACTGCTTTTATTATATCTGATAACAGTTTAATTTTTAATTCATGGGCTTCTTTTAAAACATGTTTGGAAACGGTCTTGGGATGCGGTATAACGTCATCCACGGATATGCGCCCATATTTGTGCACAACGTCGATTACCGTCTGCAATAAATTCTTGAAACCGATTCCGCTTATGTTATTAAATGATCGTAGATCTTTCGCGCAATAATAAACGCATGCTTTTAATATCCTGTTTTTATCAGTAACAGAAACAGTATTTTCTTCCGTTGACTCTGTAGGAATGCATTTGTATCGTGACAAATGTGATGTTCCTGTTTGCGGCCTATATTAATATATTTTTACGCATGTTTTACATTGGTCCCATCCCAATACAATTTGCGTTTCCGCGTCTACGATTTTGTTAAATTTTTTCCAAATTGCACACCGACTCTCATTCACACTCACAACAAACTCACCTGAACTTATTTATTCGTAAGCTTCATTTACATCCATATCTTCCTTGCTAAATCACAAACACGATCAAATAAATAATACGAATAAACGAACAAGATAACACGAATGATTAACGTTAAAAAAAACTACAAACAAAGAACACGAAGCAAGAGAAAAAAAA
>NW_017178851.1:0-5537 GCF_001652005.2 Ceratina calcarata
ATACACGGCAGCCACTTTTTGGTCCACAGGGGCTGACGCCGTGTATATACGGCAGATACTTTTTGGTCCACAGGGGCTGACGTCGCTTATACACGGCAGCCGTCGTGAAAGAAGACAAAGTATGGTCAGTCGCGCCGTTACGAAAAGTAGCGAAGTATGGTCAGTGGCGCCGTCGCGGAAAGTAGCAAAGTATGGTACATGTGCGCCGTCGCGAAAGGGTTAATTGAATCCCACAATCTATATCCTTTCGTTTGCGACGAATAGCCCACAAATATACATTCTTTTGCTCTGAAGCTTAATTTCCCTCCTTTCGGTAAGTGCGCGTATGCCAAGCATCCATACATTCTTAAGTGTTTAACGCTTGGTGTATTACCAGTCCATACACCTTTCGGCACGTTTTCTCCTATTGCTGAATGCATGACTCAATAACGCTTCTGCCCAAAACCTTTCCGGTAGCTTCGATGTATTTAACATTGCACGTACAAGATCTAGCAGTGTTCTATTTATTCTTTCAACACCACCGTTCATCTGAGGAGTATATACATTTGTACGTTCATGCTTTATACCTAGGTTATCAAACATACTTGCCATTTCTTTATTACAGTATTCTAAACCGTTATCGGTTCGGATTCTCTTTATTCTCCTATCAGTCTCTCTTTCTGCTCGAGCTATATATCTACATAGGTAACTCACAACTTCATCTTTACTTTTAAGTCAATAAACAGTTGTTTTTCTAGAATAATCATCAGTTAAAGTGAGAAAATATCTAGATCCTCCAATAGACTTCGTTGGCAATGGTCCACATAAGTCAGAATGAACTAATTGCAGTAAATCTCTTGTTTGTCTATTACGCATACTTTTACAAGGTGATTTGGTTGATTTGGCAATACTACAACCATCACAGTGAATATCATACATGCTTGTGTTCTCTAACCCACGAACTAAATTTTTATGTGCTAATTCTTTAATGTTTCTTACATTTACATGACAAAATCTTTGGTGCCACTTGTCACTATCTTTTATGTTTTTACTATTTTGTACTACATACGTTTCTGTTTTGTTTTTAATAACATCAGCTTTAACGATATATAAGCCATTCTTACTATATGCTTCCCCCACTATCATACCAGTTTCCTTATTTAAAATCTTAATTTTATTGTTATCTACTACNCGTGAATCAATCACGTTAGGTAAAACTCGGGTTAAACTCTGCGACGCGTGTTCACTCATTATATTTAATCAACCGACTTCTGTAAATGTGATTTCTTTTTTATATATTAAACGCGCTTTAAACATCACAACGTGCTCAATTATTTTATCGCGAACTCAACAACATCCGATCCGGAAATCAGCAATCAAACTCGGCACATTTCAAACAATTACCATTTAATTTATCAATTCTATCGGTTAACTGTGTTGCGGTCATTTTTTGTTTTTGTTTAAATCCCTTTTCTTATATAATTTTCCTTTATGGTAACACGTGCTTAACCTGTCTTACGTACATTACTTACATTTGATCAGTTTCTCAACCTATTTGTTTTCACACTTGTTCCATTTATCTGGGCCCATAACCATGTTGCAGAGTAATCAATAATAACTATATTTATTACTTAATAATATTAATACATTGATACTGATTACTTTCACGTGTACAAATTGCGTATCATCTTGTTTGAAGATTGACCTTTCCCTTTTAGCTCATAAGCTTGTCTTTTAAGAAAAGAAATCAGTGTATATCCCTGGGTTTCCTTCCAAGGGTTCGATGACGTAGTCCTCCTCCATTGTGATAGCTTGCGTGGATAGGATGATTGCTCCGGCCAAAATTATGGTATGGGTGGCCATTCCGTATGGATTGCAGTTCAGTTTAACAATTTTGTCTGCCGGTGTGTATGACGGCGAATGCACGCGAGCGTTACTGCGGCCTTGTCGAGTCAGCTCGGAATATGCTCGGCCAAGTCATAAGCTAATATCCGTGCCTATGTAGGTTGGTAATTGGTTTTATTCAGGTCGGCGCATCTGAGTAGGCTAATTTTAATTTGTCTAAATGTTTCACAAATTTTTCTCCGGTTCCGGATGCGAGGATTGCGTTATTCTGATCCGTTATACCATAGATCGTAAACGGTCCTACGTAGCGAGCATCAAGTTTCCCAGTTCGGGGTTCTTTCAGAACATAAATTTGATCGTTTGGCTTGAACGCGACTTCATTTGTCCTTTGGTCATATTGTTCTTTAGAACGGACTTTGCTTCGTTCCACGTTTTCCCTGGTCATTTCCCGGATTCTGTCCAGCGTTTGTATCAGGTTTTGTACGTATGTCGGATAGGTTAATATGTCGTCTTGTGCCAAGGGTGTAAAGGGATCTCTGGCTACGTGTCCAAATACAACTTCGTACGGCGTAAAGTTGGTCGCTTCATGTGTTGAAGTATTGTACGCGTATGTAGCGAAGGGTAATGGCAGGTCCCAATCTTCCTGAGTTTCTAAATAATGCTTCAAATATTCTACTAATACCAAGTGACTCCTTTCGAGAGATCCATTTGTTTGTGGTCGATATCCTGATGTAGTTGCATGACTGATCCTGAATGTTTTAGCTATTCCTTCGATAGTTTGATTAATAAAGGATCGACTTCTATCCGTGAGGATAACACGAGGGGCTCCAAGGATGGCGATGAAATACAGACACAACGCATCGGCATTGGTATTTGCCTTGATGTCGGGAAGTGGTATTACCATACAGAATTTAGATAGTTGGCATTGAAGGGTCAGAATATGCCTGTTTCCACTACGTGTAGCTGGTAAAGGTCCAACGGTGTCTAAGGCCACTTTATCGAATGGTTTAGAAGGGGTATCCGTAATCAGCATCGGTTCGCGCGTTTTGATTCTCACTAAGGGCCTAGCTGGATAAGGGGGTCAAATGTGCCCTTGAGCCGAATGAAGCGCCGTTTGCGCCAAAATGTTGATCAGGTCATTCGCACGAGCTTTTAAAGAACCGGTGACGTTATTTTTTTTTAACTTAAACTTTCTTCTTTCTTAATAATGAACAATGAACAGAAAATAAATCATATATTTTATTCATTTGATTTTGTTACAATTTGTATACATTTTCTCGTGTTCGATTAAGTATATATATAATAGGTACAAAATTTCCATGTCCAATTATTATCCTATTTAGTGTAACTTTTTACTCGTCAATCTCGAAAATCTAAAAAAAAAAATTGAAAACAAAAATTACTTTCAGTGTATGCAAAACAACGTGTAAGAAATCATAAAATTGTATACACAATTTCTTTCCTCTTTTGCGAAATTAATGTTTGGTTTTTCTATACTCTTCCCGTCGATCGACGAACCTTGTTATTTTCAAATTCTACTCCACTATAAGCTATGTCATTATCATCTTCCATTATCATCTAACTATTTCCCGTCTATATAGTTTGTAATACTATATGTATTTATATACTATACATAAATTCTTACTATATACATATATTGTACGGTTATNGATTTATCGCGACGGTCATCGTCAAGTAGATCGTCACCACAGGTACCACTACCACCGCCGCCGCCGCCACCACCATCATCTCCGTCATCGTCATCATCGTCGTCGTCATCGTCGTCTTCAACATCGTCGTCGAGAAATCGTCGAAGAAGACAAGGTAATCGAGAATCACGACCAGAAACGCCGCGTATCGCGATGGATCGAGAGGGTGCCGCGTATCGTTATCATCCGTCGCATGATTACGCGAATCATTCCATGTTTGCTGTTGGTCGACTGGGCGACACGGTATGCCAGGCGTGTAGAGGATTGCGCTGGCACCGAGAGCCACCTGGTATGTGCTGTAGTCACGGCCAAGTACGAATACCGGTAATTGCATGGCCGCTACCGTCACCGTTGCACCAACAATTTACTAGAAACAATCGACAGGCGCGTAATTTTCGTGCAAATATACGTCATTACAATGATCAGTTCGCAATGACATCGTTCGGTGGCACGTTCGTTGCCGGACTGCAGAGAGGACGTGGCGGATGTGCGACATTCAGAGTTTCCGGTCAAATATATCATACGCTGAAACCGTTGCTACCACCGTTAATATCTGTCGACAACGACGACAATTATCGCGAACATCCGAATGTCGCCGATAGCGGCGACGGCGGCACGAGACGATATCCGTTAGAAGTGTATATGATTGATCTTGAACAGCAGCGGGAACACGCTACCGACAGAACGTTGGACGTAACTGTGCGAACAGCTACGACAAATGCTACGGTCCGTAAATCCATACGTGTCGCGATTCGTAACATTTGCCACGTCTGACAATGCCATCAGCAACGATCAAGTGATCGTGTTGCCGGCCGTCGCCGCTATTACGTCGTTCGCGCCCGTTGAACCGATTACTATAGAACAGCAGCGACTACACGATCGTGGCGAGGATACACGTGAAATGGCCGCGCTGATGCACGGGGAAAACGCGTATATGGATAGGCGTAACGTCATCGTACAGCTACGCGAGGACGAGAGCCACGATACTCGCGTCGAACGACGTCGAAACGCCGCGTATCGCGATGGATCGAGAGGGTGCCGCGTATCGTTATCATCCGTCGCATGATTACGCGAATCATTCCATGTTTGCTGTTGGTCGACTGGGCGACACGGTATGCCAGGCGTGTAGAGGATTGCGCTGGCACCGAGAGCCACCTGGTATGTGCTGTAGTCACGGCCAAGTACGAATACCGGTAATTGCATGGCCGCTACCGTCACCGTTGCACCAACAATTTACTAGAAACAATCGACAGGCGCGTAATTTTCGTGCAAATATACGTCATTACAATGATCAGTTCGCAATGACATCGTTCGGTGGCACGTTCGTTGCCGGACTGCAGAGAGGACGTGGCGGATGTGCGACATTCAGAGTTTCCGGTCAAAATATATAAAAGGAGGCTGGCTAAATTAGTGACCATTGCATGTTAAATGAAAGTAGCGTCTCTCGTCAGTTTTCATTTTTTACTATTTTTATTTCTATTAAAATAATTATAACTGTTGAACTTCATAACATAGTTTTATTCATTATTCCTTTCATACTACGATGAAAATGTCTATAATTATATTTCGATCAATATTGCTCTTCGTTGTAGCAATGATTAACTATCGCGAATAATGAGAGATATCTTTTGAATTAGGATCCGACGCAAGTCCGTAGCCTAACCACACACACAATGCGGGGCTTACGTCGACATGATTTACTAAGGTCTGGCCTAAAGTATCAGCCACCAACAATGTAATTAAATATCTTACAAACTCGGTTCATCGTACCTATCGCCTACCACTCACCCAAGTAGCACCTGGGCACGTGAGTGAGATCCTGGCGAATAAGTACGGAAACGGTTAAACCTGAAAATCCTGATCTAATAAAAACATAATTAGGACATGCTACTTCAATTGAATTGAGATGTTTTTAAATCCAAAGAATTTTATATTCACTGAATTTAATATCTTCGAATCTTCGTTTCGGTATTCAGTAATAAAACTTGTTGACTGATAAATAAA
>NW_017178851.1:6703-7629 GCF_001652005.2 Ceratina calcarata
GCATGGTGGAGGGGCAAGCGTTTTTGGTACAAAGTTCGTGCGTAAACGGCTAGTGAGCCGTGAGAAGGGAGCATAGGTATATTCTATGCTATAGTGGCACGAGTAGATACATCTATTCCTAAACGTTGGTAGCTAATATTGCACGCTTACATTGATGCAGATGTCGCAACTACGGCCGATGCTACAATCGCAACACATTTCTCTCCGTGTAGGTCACCGCGCTCCTGCTGCAGTCCTTTTATCATCTCACGAACCATCCCCTCTGTCTCTCATCCCTCCAGATTCCTAGAGCCAACCAGAGTGGTTGAAGCCACGGTCATTGGTCGAACCAACACCCTTCCCTCCGGCACTTCTTAGTCAACGCCCATACCCTCCACTGCTCACGGTCAGCGAAAAGATTTGCATATGTAGCCTCCTATCAAACAAACACTCCCCAACGGTACCCTCTCCTTTCCCATGCTCATGTCACGTAAGGGCGTGTACTTTTAAAGTAATTGTTAACACCTGGAAATCACCACTATGAACAATTGATTTATTTTCGAGATACAGAGTAGACACGCACAATAGCTCAGACGATTGCTGACTGACTCACTGACTGCTCGACTGCCCGAGGTTTAGGGTTGTTCTTATCTTACTTTCTTATGTTTCAACGCTTTAGTGACGGGCGCATATCCTACTGTGTGGTCTAATACGCAAAATGCTTCGGGTAGCATTTTAAGTAGAATTCTCAGTAGCATATCGTTGTTATATGTAGCCTGATCGACATCCGGTTGTTATCTTATAAATTCTTTAGGAAACAAAATACATGCAGGTGTTTTAAAGGGGACCGTCACATTCCCCCCTTCTTAGATTAATCTTAGTCCCTTAAGATTTCTTGAGGATTCCTTTCTTGAATCGTACTGTTCGAGGTTGGATGATTAGTTGGT
>NW_017178851.1:8185-16230 GCF_001652005.2 Ceratina calcarata
TTCTATCGGTGGAAGTCTTGCTATTAAATCCTCAATTGCCGGGGCTACTGGAGCTGCATTCTGTTCAGTTACATTCTTACAACATAATATGTTAATACATAGGGTGGATGGGAAGCATCCTTTAATACATTCAAATATTTTTAGTCTATGCATAATATATAGGATTCCAATAATTAAAGCAATATATCCTGCTATTTGTAGTACAGTTAAACCGTAGCTTTTTATGCTAGTCATACGATGTTCGAATTGTAATTTGTCGATTTCTTCATCAATATCTTTTAAAGTGGTTTTAAATAAATGCAAGTTATTAGAAATTTTAGGAGCTGTTTCTAATTTGTCTAGCAGAATACTAAGATCCGTAATGTTTGAGATTGGGATTGATTTTGTTCGAATATCGTATGTTACACTTTTGCTTATTCCACCTATTTTCATTAAATTGGTTCCATAAATTAAATTGCAAGGTGTGTTTGAAAATATTAAACTTGGGTTCTTTATAGTGATGCTACTTGAACTGTCTTTGGCACAAATTGTGTGAATATTAATTGGTTTTTCTGGGATTACGATAAAGTGATTTTCTTGTCTAAGTGGCACGAATGTCAAATCTTTGATTTTGAAGAGTACGAATTGACAATTTTTAATTTGATTATTATGATTAATTAATTCGGATGTACAATCATGTGTTCCTAATTTCGAATGAATAGGTTGGTTTCTCTTACAAATTTGAATGGTGGCATGCATTTTACAATTCTTGTCGAGGTATTCTTGGTTAACGTTCATGAAGAGCTCGTCTTTAAAAAGGTAATAAGGTGATTCTATTAGTGGTGCTGAGAATACATTGTTTTGTTTTGAGGGAATTGGATATAATTTTTGAATTTTCCATTCCTGATCTTCCACAAGAGGAATTGTAATTTTAAAGAAAATCTTTTCGTCGATTGTCCAAAGAATGAGTTTACTAATATCAAGAATAAATTGAAAGTTTTCTTCTTTTGGTTTGATTGTTGGGTTTAAGAATTTATTCCCGAGTATATCTTGATAGCTCTTAATGAAAGTTTTATGATCTATAATTTGTGGACTTATTATACCTTGTTTTCCTAAGATGATAGTGTTTAATAATTCGTCAAGTTGAAACCGTAAGTCATATGCAGCGTTATCTGTTTGTATAATCATATTAGTTAATAATTCGTACTTTCTGGCATTTTGTTCGTTTAATTTTACTTTTATTGCTAGGTTTTCAATTTGTTGGAGGTTATCTGAGTTTACAATTTTTCAAACAATCAAAACCCAAACAGTCCGATTCGACTTGTAAAACATCCCGACTTTGACGATTGACACTTTCTCTATCAAGTTAGAAGAGGAGGCAAAATAATAATAAGAATAAGAATGATAATAGCGATAATCCCATTAGAATTGTCTGTCTCCAGTTTCCTCTCTCAATTTATCGTTCCCGATCGTGTTCAGTTTCTTATCGTAAATGGATAAATAAAATGAAAAAATTTTTGTTTACCTCGATCCGGTCCGTGTCACGTAAAAGAATAATTTATATATACATTTCCCTTTTCTCTCTCTTTTTTTTTACTTGCCCGTTAGGAGATTCTCAGCTCGTCTCTTGTCGCTCCGTGTACCTTCTTCGTAGAAAGTTTACTCCCTTTAACCAAATTGTATTTAGTTCGTCCGTTTCTCCCTCGACACCTGTAATCCAACAATCCTTTTGTTATTTCAACCATTATTGTTCAATCACCTTTGAATCAGTACCGTTCAATGATCGTAACGGTTAATAATAATTTGTACTTTCTTTACCTTGTTTTTTGGTCCGACTGTACCTATTCCTTTTCTCAAAAGATAGTATTTGCCAAGCCCAGGCGTTGTCAGTGTATCTGCTAACTTTTTGTCCTGATATAAACCAAGTTCTCCGTCGTACAGTCCTTTGTGCGCGTGTCTCCTTGTAAATATATCAGCTCAAGTGTTTCCAGCCCTTGGCGTTCGTTTTCTCCCATACGATTCTCAACTTGCAATAATCATACCATAAGACAAGCCTCCCAGACTGTAATTATTACAGGTCAATCGTTGTAAATAGTAATATTGACAACAATGTACTTTAAAGCAGTTAGTCTAGTCTCCGTATATCCCTGTACACCAGTACATATATTATTATTATCACTATTATTTCTTTTTTCCTTACCGATCTTTTCAGTATCCGTATTCTTTGCCATACGTTGTAACGTCTCAATGTTCGATACATTCTTAATGCGTATCGATCCCTTGTTTCCCCATTACCTCGTCTCGTTCTTCTGTCTCCAAATTTTTAACTCCTCATTGAGAATCAGTGCTACTCTTAAGCGGACGAAATATAACTATAAATAAATAACCGAATGGTCGATCAGAAATTATGCCACCTAACTTTATTTTAGGCGCTGATCCATTCAGAGCGTCATGGACTCTTTCCATGAGACGGGTGTTCAAACAAAACCTCCCTCGTCCTCCAAAGTCATCTTCCGTGAAATTGACTGGAAGGTCCCAATCAGCTTGCTCAGTAACCCCGTTTGTGTAACGAAGGTCCTCAACCACTGCTTGTCCTAGTACTCTAGGCGATGGTAACACAGCATATTTCCAGTGGTTCTCATGGGTAATCTTCCCAAAGTCACCTGTAGCGTTTGGCCACACATGTAGGTCCAAACGATAGTGTTTAGAATCCTGCTGGAAATCGCCAAGTGAGCGCAAGTATGCGTCCACAGAAGGTGGTGTCGGATAATTCTCACTTTTGAGATACGACAGGAGGGACTCATCGTCATGATCGAAGTCGCCTCTCAGAACGCGGATCTGTGCGTATCTAGCAAACAGATGCATACACATCGCATAACGATATGCACTCTTCGAGACTATGGTGTTAAATCTCTTATCTGTCGCTGCTCGCAGATCATATTCGCGATCAACTAGAGGTATGAAAGCTTCGTTAGTGACTGCAAAGTCACGATGTCTTCTTACCTCCGTAAAACCACCGAAGTCGCAATCAAACTCTATATTCATAGGGTCATTGCTAAATGGCGTTGCTGTTGTGCTTAACTTAATTGAATCAGCAGCTTTACGACCAGGTTCAGGCCGTGGTAAGGGTGGTGTCACCGCAGCTTTGAGTCCTACTTTCTTAACCCTTCTAAAAGGTGTACGCTTACTTGTTGTAGGTTCGGTAGCCTGCTCTTGGACATCATTTTCCTTATTTAGCTTTGCTGTCTTCATTTTAAGTAGTGTTCCTCACAATTCACCAAAGATTATTTTGCGAATGTCTCTATCTCCCTTTTCGACCTTCTCCCTTTTTCTATTTCCTATTGAAAAGCTAACCCGAGGAAGACTCCCCGGCTCGCATTATCTGTTTCCATGTTTCGGTTGCACCCTATTTACTTTATACACGTATAGACTTCCTCGTGAACTCATTAATTATTGAATGTGCGTTTCAGACACGTTCAACTATTAACTTAGTTCTATCCTCCCCCTATTATCACCGTCCATCAACCCAGTGTTAAAGTATAGTTCAATAAAGTTCAATTTATACCTGTCAGCTACTGTTGTTTGTCATACTTCAAAAATTTATTCATCCGTTCGGATTCTTTGTCATACAATATGACATATCTTCCTTAACTCCGTTTTTTATCTTTTCCTTTCCCTTTTTCCCTTTTTCGGGAAGAAGACCAATTCTATTCCCTGTCATTTAATATTCAATCCCGACCGATCATCTTCTTAGTAGTACATTCACCTCCGACGGAATTTTTATTGCTCACAGTCTTGCTTTTACTTATTCAATGTGTTGTTTCGCCATTATTACTGGTCTCGACGTGTGTGAGACGGTAATCTTATCGCTCATACCTTTTCCTTTATTCAGCGATGCATTTACAGCTCTGTGTCTCACTGAACATTCCAAAAGATAATCCATTTATTCTGATCTTCTAGATCAGATCAATCTAGCCGGATCTAGCCGTTCTGGTCCTTTCGTCCTACGGCATAATTGGGTGCCCGGAGGGACCGTAAACCTTTGACTCACCGAACCTGCTACCTGCTACCTGCTACCTGCTACCAAAGTGTATATCCAAAGTGTATATCCAAAGTGTATATCCAAAGTGTATATCCAAAGTGTATATCCAAAGTGTATATCCAAAGTGTATATCCAAAGGGTATATCCAAAGGATATATCCAAAATGGCACTATATTCCACTTACACTGTAATTCACTCGCACTGTATTTCATTTGCACTGTAATTGACCTGCACTGTATTCCAATTGCACTGTATTCCAATTGCCCTCCGATCCAATTCTAGTGGACTCATGACTCCTGGACCCAAGGTAATCTCGTCTCCACGGCGAACCTTTAAACAAATTAGACAAATAAAATTAAACCTGTCTCGTAAGGAACACGGCCGCGAAATTACAGAGAACAAGAAAATTATTACTAACGCGAAGATCGAAGTGAAATGGAAATAAATCGAAATCTTTCTGTTCAAAGCCAAATAGACGAACGTAATTGCTCAAGAGATTCTACTTGCCGATAACCTCGCACACGATGGTTTTAACGGCCGACCGAGAATTTTGCTTTGAATTTTTACGAAGCCACGTATCCTTCGATCCCATCACGATTTTCGACTAATTTCCCCGATACTTCGTCACTTTCCGAGCAAAAACCGCACTGAATTCATAGTTAGCGACCCGAATCGCGATCGAATGCACGTTCGCGAAAAATGAGATTGCCGTTTGCCGTTTTACAAAAATGGCCTCTCCTTCTTCTATGTTCTAGGCGACCCCCCACGACAAAGTAAAAGTCTGGAGAGGTACATGAATTTCTACGTAACGGCAGTTATGGACTGTTACTTTTGTGTATAGCTCGGCGGTCGCGTCTCGAAGCGATAAGACGAGGTAACAAAATATGATCCGAAAATCGATAACATCTCGTCGGGATGCAAAGGAAAGAATCGAAACTGAACCGTCTTTCGGTGTTTCTCAAGTCATCGTATATTATGATTTATGGAGAAGATAATTAAGTAACATAATTCCTGATTGTTTCCCTTACACAAGCGGCTGTACGGTTGCGGTGTTGTTTAAAAAGTAAAGGAATTCGAAATCTCATTTATTATGCATTGTGCTTGCATTTGAAAACGCGACACCTAGTCTGCAGCGACCGTGAGTGCCTAATTCCTACCAATCATGTGTGTCGATGAGTATCGGCCAATCATTGTTGTTGATAGATGTAGCTTTCGACAAAAAGATTTCGGTTGCGAACTACTTCGCCTTCGTCTTTGTCTCATTAGCAATTGCCTTGCGCTCGGTGGAACATCGCGTCCGCGTTCGCGCCGGTGTTAGCGACCCTTGCAAGGCAATTTATATTTTATTCGACAAGTTTATTTATACATGCGTCGCCGTAAGCCTGATTTCCTGAAGGGCATCAAGTTATTGACGTTCAGGTATGATATTTCATAGTAACTTCGTTGGTAGATGAGAATGTTTTAATGGCGTCGTTTGTAGCATCCTTTCTATCCATTCCGTTTTATGGATCGCGACTTGGACTTCTCTCTTGGCAAAATATCTTCTCGGTTTTAAAAATTCTATCGTTTATATCGTTCATAATATATATCTCTTCCAATATGAGTAAATTCGTAATGTTCTCCTGACTCTTACTTCGCCGTGGGGGGTCGCGTAGAACATAGAAGAAGGAGAGGCCATTTTTGTAAAACGGCAAACGGCAGTCTCATTTTTCGCGAACTTGCATTCGATCGCGATTCGAGTTGAGTAATTATGAATTTAGTGCGGTTTTTGCTCGAAAAGTGACGAATTATCGGGAAATTAGTCGAAAATCGCGATGGTATTGAAGGATAACGTGGTTTCCGCATATGCTGTACAGTCGTCTCTTTCTTTCTCCTCTGCAGCCAATCTGATTTCTTCTTTATGTCTTTCAAGACGTCCAAAGGCTGCTCCAGTGGAGTCTTCTTCGTCCTCGGGCTTGAATTTCGTTTCCTCTTTTCACTGGGTCCAGCAAATGAAACATCGCTTGATTGTGTTTCGTGATTTACTATTTCCTCTTCTGATTGAATATCCTCCACGTCTTCCTCTGGTCCTTCCTCCACTTGAACAATATTTTCCTCTTCTTCTCCTCCTTCATGTTCTAATTGCCATGCATTGTTCTGAAAATGAAATATTTTTTTAATACTGTTTTACATATGTGTTATACTTTTGAATATTATTGCTCACGGAACATCCATGAATTAGCAGTCATGAAACATTTACCTCTTCTGAATCGAAAGTCATTCGGACATTATTCCTGTCCTTCAGGAAATCAAACAGCTCGTACGCAAACCATTTGCTTCTGTACACATCGTCCCTACCTGTTAAACATCATAAGTATATATGTATTAATGTGTTCCACATGGTAATGAACAATTGATACGTATGAGAGGGCATGAAAAGAATAGGGCATAACTCTTGAAATAGTTCGACTTCCTCTACAGAAATAGTTATTACACAAAATGTTTGAAATAAACTTTGAACGATACTAAAAAGGAAATAATTTAGAAAATACTTTAATTTCAGTCGAGGCCATGGACCATTGTAATATACATATGAGCCGTTCAGNCAGTTTGAAACGGTTTTTTTTGGGACCGTTTCAACCCCAGCCACGGATGCATCACGAAGAAATTTACTAAATGGGACGACGGTGTATGAAACGTAACGCACAAGTCGAGAAGGGGAGGATCGCGTATCGCGCATTAAAGAGTGTACCGTGGTTAATATCTTTCAAAGGTTCTGCAAATTCTCCCCATATCGCCCTGTTTCTGCAGGTTTGCATCGTATGCTATTAATCGCATTAAAATGCGAATTAACGGACACAGTTCGGTTATTTGGAATAATGTCATTCGGAAGAATCGCGCGAACGTTACAAAGTGTTCACGATACTTGCCGTTACGTTGAAGTATCCGGAATTACGATATGAACTCAACACTCAAATATCTACCCAGGCGAAATTGTGTCGAGCTATATCGATGGATATACAAATGCATGTATACGAAGAAATGATTAGAGACGCTAAACAAGTATTTGGCAAAGCACATGAGTCCGGATACTTCGACGAAGTCGAAAATATTTTATTTCAGGCTTACCGCCACCCTTACTGTATTAAATTTGCATTACGCTCTCTTCGACATTAGACGAATCATTGAACCTACCTAAGAAGTGACACATACCGAAACTTGACGAGACAGACGCACTCGGACTACTTCCTCACTTCCTTTTCCTGAGATCGTGTGATAATCGGTGTATTTGGATAGAACGGAGTCAGTCGGCTGACTCCATTGATGATGACAAATATCAGCGTACCATGTATTATAACGAAATGCAGAATCTAAGGATCCAGATCTTTGGCAATTCGAACCTGACATAACGCCTGGGAACTACATATTCTCTAACAAACGTAAGAATTTATCAATGATGAATATCGCCAAAAAGTTCCTGCAACTCCGTAACCAAAAAGAGGACTTCAACAATTCTACTCGTCTGCATCAATCCACATTTTTGACAACTCGAACCTGACATGACGCCTGAGCATTACATATTCTCTAACGAACGTGAGAATTTATCAGTGAAGGATATCGTCAAGAAATTCCTTTTACCTCGCAACCAAAAGGAGGACTTCAATAATTGCACTCGTCTGCAGACTAGAAACAAGACTAATGCTTCCATGTACGGATAAAGTCTCGATCTTCGACGATCTATATTGAAGTGACATCTTCACCAAGAACGTGGATCGAGGCAGCAAGATTTAGCAATGACATGGGACAATTCCTAATTGCCAATGGAACCGTCCCAAAGTTGACTGAAGCCAGGACGCTTAGCTTGGAAGCCTCTATACCAAGCGTATTACCATCAAAGACCTGCAAGAGACAATGTCATCAATGGTAGCACAACCTTTCGCTCAATCAATACTGAGCATCTACCGAAGGATACAGTAGGCCATTGTGACGACCCGAGCAATTGGGATAAGAACAGCGAGGACATACAATCGGACGACCATAAAAA
>NW_017178851.1:17046-17257 GCF_001652005.2 Ceratina calcarata
AGAAATAGTTATTACACAAAATGTTTGAAATAAACTTTGAACGATACTAAAAAGGAAATAATTTAGAAAATACTTTAATTTCAGTCGAGGCCATGGACCATTGTAATATACATATGAGCCGTTCAGTGCACACATCGATTAACTCCACTTTTTGATAAATCTTAAATTTATGTGTCAAAGCACAAGTTATGACTATACCAAGTGCTTTGAT
>NW_017178852.1:0-653 GCF_001652005.2 Ceratina calcarata
AAAAAAAATTCTTTTATGGTCGCAACGACTTGAAGTGACTATTAGCCACCAAAGTGACTGTAAATTGTAATAAAATTCAGTCTTTTGTTCAATGCTGTCGGAGGATCGTTTCGATCAGACGGCAGTGGCGTGGCATGGCGACGTGGAGACGTCTCTTCTTTTTTGTTACGAGACAACCATGAATTCCCTGAGGTACGACGATAACAGTATCATCGCGCTCGAACGTTTCACGTCCACGTGCACGTGTCTATCAACGTTCCGTGTCTGAAGCTGTCCGGCTGCACTCACAGAAAGTAAAACCCTTCCCATGCGCAGCAAACATAAATTCAGATTCATTCCAAACCAACTCACATGATCCAATATGACGTATCACGTCGATTCATGTACGATTTTTTAATAAAAAAAAATAATTCGTAATTTAATTTAGGTTAGGTTAGGAAAATAGCGAAATATTTGTAATACTATTGGTAGTGGCTGTGGTCAGTATCAATAAAAAGGTGTCAATTTTCTAAATAGTATAGTCAGCACAAATAACGAAGTTGCTAATGGTGGAAAGATGCTAACTATTTAGGATTAACATGGTCGCACCTAACTTAGATTCTAGAAAAAATCAGAGAGTTGTAGAAAAGTTCAACTGAATTTACTAAATTTAT
>NW_017178853.1:0-653 GCF_001652005.2 Ceratina calcarata
TCGTTTACTAAACTCTACTATTCTAGACTAACAAATAAAATAAATAAACACGAGAATGAAGGAATAAATTTTATAATATGATTTTCATAATCATCGTAAACCTAATATGATTTTCGAAAACGTTTACATTATCGGAAATCTCACACCCCTATTGATTTTGCTGGGTCTCATAACAGTGATCCAATCGGCGAAATTTGGAACATATTCAGGAATCCTGAAATTCTAGAGAACTTGTCTCATTCGGATCATCAGGTTCTCGATATTTTCCGGTTCTCATGCACCTCTATTAAATATCATTCCATAAACTGATACACTACAACTTCTATTGTGCATAAAAATCTGCAGTATAATTCCTTATTCTCTAATCCTGGCATGAAGTTAATTATATTACCATTAAGTTAATTTTTAATTGGAGTTAAATCAGTTAATTTCGTTATCCTCATAGAGTATTCTACTTATTATTTTTTTCTCTTCTTCAATTTGTATTTTTTTAAGATATTGTTATTTGCTTTATTTCTAAGTTTATATTTTTGCTATCTGTTCTTAGTATCTCAAATTTGTCATACTTCTCTTGTTTTTTTTTATACAGAGTATTTGCGAAATCGTGGTACAACCGGCAAGGGAATTATTCCTTACATAAAATCTAGTCGAAA
>NW_017178854.1:0-653 GCF_001652005.2 Ceratina calcarata
GTTCTTTAGTTTTGTTTTTATTACAATTTAAAAATGGAAAAACAGGACGTGCACTTCCAACACATTTTATTGTATTACTTCCGAAAAGGCAAGAACGCATCGCAAGCACAAAAGAAATTATGTGCCGTATATGGAGATGAAGCCTTAAAAGAAAGGCAGTGTCGAAATTGGTTTGAAAGATTTCGTTCTGGTNACTAAAGGAAATTCATTTGACGCAACGGATAAGCATCTGTGATTCGCTTCTGAAACGCAATGAAAATGATCCATTTCTGAAAAACCTAGTTACTAGCGACGAAAAGTGGATAGTTTATAACAATGTTACTCGCAAGAGATCGTGGATGAAGCAAGATCAACCAGTCCAAACAACATCAAAAGCAGAGATTCACCAAAAAAAGATTATGCTGTCAGTCTAGTGGGACTACAAAGGAATTTTGTATTTTGAACTCATGCCACAGAACCAAACGATCAATTCAAATGTGTATGTTGAACAACTCGACAAACTGAACGATGCAATTAAAGAAAAGCGGCCGGTATTGTCAAATCGGAAGGGTGTTGTCTTCCATCATGATAACACTAGGCCCCACACATCTTTCGTCACTCGGCAAAAGTTATTGGAACTGGGTTGGGATGTTTTGTCACACCCACCATATAGC
>NW_017178855.1:0-652 GCF_001652005.2 Ceratina calcarata
ACTAACTCTTTTAAATATCTTGGTGTATATCTCGATGATCGTCTATCCTTCTACACGCATATCGAGCACACCTCATCAAAAGCCTTGGGATTTATCAACTGCATCTCCAAAATACTCCCTAACCTCAATGGCCCCTCTGAACATACTCGCCGTCTATATTCCCACGTTTTCAACTCTATCATATTATATGGCGCGTCAATTTGGGCCCAAAAAATCCTATCCGTCAAATTTCTTTGCAAAAATCTTCTATCCCTGCAGAAAAGAATGGCAAACAGAACGGCCTGTTGTTACAAAACCGTTTCTCTATTGTCTGTGCTCCTACTAACTAAATCTGTCCCACTCGACATCCAAATTGAGGCCACTGCTAAATTCTTTCATATCGCTGAAACTTTAAAAAAATATAGAACACTTAAACACAACTATCTGCTCCTACTCAAAAATGAGAAACATGTCTGGATGCTCTCTAAATGGAAAGATAGACTCTCCACTTCCCCCCTATCTGCTCTGTCTATTAATCACGCAATATTAACATACTTCGATCAATGGTTTTCCCGCTCTCATGGCAGAAGTAACTTCTATCTCTCGCAGGCGTTCACTGCAGCGTTGAGATATTTTTACCCACGACGCTCGCTTCCCCTGTTTTTCGCCCGTA
>NW_017178856.1:0-652 GCF_001652005.2 Ceratina calcarata
GCTTTTCTTGAATTGGCTTCTTCCAAGAGTTTGATCTTCAGCATCTCTGGCGTTGGTAAATTGTCTCGCACTTTTATTGCACACCTAAAATTTTCATAAGTGTTTGGAATACTGTGTAGCAAGAGAACAGTGAGGAGGTTCCCATCGATGTTAACTTGCAAGTCTTTTAATTTGTCCACAGTGTCGAAATACTTGTTCAAGTGTTCAGCCATATCTTCACCTTCATGCATTTTTGTGAACAACAGGGTTTCCAACAAGTATGCTGTTTTTGCAGGTCCCTTCGATTCATAAACGCTTGCTAATTTTGTCCACACATCTTTTGAGGTTTCAGCGTTCTTTATATGGCAGAATTCACTCGAGCTTAGTGTGAGAATGATATCAGCTTTGGCTTTTCTATCGTTCTTAATCCAATTTCCAATCTCCGCTTGATTTTCTACAGGCTTTGGCTTGTCACCGGTTACATATTCCCACAGGTCATTTTTTATTAAAATTGCCTCCACTTGTATCTTCCAGACATCATAATTTTCACTATTTAATTTTTCTATTTGCGTATGTGGAGTAGCCATCTTATTTCCCTTGTTCTTACGTGCACAGAACGAAAAACTGTTCGAAAACGCTTACCACGTGGTCTTGCAGACGCAATTAAAGGTTA
>NW_017178857.1:0-652 GCF_001652005.2 Ceratina calcarata
GAGACCAACTGAGCGGGACTAACGTCCTTAAGTATTACCATATACGGACATTGTTTGAACATTTAAAGACATTTTCTAGACGTTAAGGAATAAATATTTCTACGACTATTGTTGAACGTGTTACGGCAAACGTTATTAGTTGAGACAATGGAAACTAACTCGGCAGCAACCGGTTCCACTGCGTCTTCAATAGATCGTGTCGCGGTACGGATCCCAGATTTCTGTCCCGCTGATCCAGAGATGTGGTTTTGCATGGTCGAACGAAGCTTTGAGGTGTCCGGTGTGTCGGCAGAGAAAACTAAATTCGGGTGTATACTAGGCGCGTTAGATCCGCGATACGCAGCAGAAGTGTGTGATATTATCGTAGATCCGCCTGACAGTGAACCCTATCAAAAGCTCATTCGCCGAGCTGATTCGCCGGTTAAATTCGTCGCAAGAGCAAAAAACACGCAGATTGTTGGAACTCGAGGAAATGGGTGACAGGAAGCCACCTCAATTTCTTAGACACCTGCGCGGATTAGCAGGTAATGCGGTATCCGACGCGGTTTTACGAACTCTTTGGATGGGTCGCCTGCCCACCGGTATGCAGGTAATCTTGGCGACACAGAAGGATGTCGAACTAAACCTTGTAGCGGATTTAGCCGATGCTATT
>NW_017178858.1:0-652 GCF_001652005.2 Ceratina calcarata
TTCAAGTAATAAACTTATCAATCCTTTGACTTGAATGTATTTAACGTATTTATGTTATGCATACACATATACCATTATTAACAGCAATTTAAATACGACTTAAAAGAAAACTTGACTACCACATTCGTTCCGATTTCACAAATTTCGAGACCTTAGTTTGATTGCACATCAAACTTGCCTTGTTTTTTACCTTTTCGTGGAAAGGTCAGTTTTTATTGGAGATTATATATACATGTATATAGCCGAAAACGCACAATCATTATACGAACCCTTAAGATAGCTGGTACAAGACATTTATGCCATTTAAATTCTTACAGGAGATATTCTTCGTACATTTTGCGTAACCCATTGCTGTGTGTGAACGTCCTCAATTTGATTCGAATTATTTCGACGACCGTTCAGCGAGACCTATTATTCCGACCGAAGGAGCAGTTTAGCACGTGGGGTCCTCGTTGGCAGTTGATGGCAATTACTTATGGGTAAAGCTATTTTTGAGGATTAAAAAGATTTTTCATAACACGAGGCCGAAAAAGACCATTTTCGGCGCGTATAAAGTGGATCGAAAATAGAGTTTTCCCGCCCTAGGGCTATCTATTAATCTTTTTGTCCAGGTGTGTATATACAAAAGTTACATGGTTCAAAAGGGTACACT
>NW_017178859.1:0-652 GCF_001652005.2 Ceratina calcarata
AGTTGATATATTAAATATATGATGTTGGCATTACTCGATCTTTACAATGTATAAGCATAGGAGACTCCCCGCACCGCTTACCCTTCTAAAGCCCTAACAAACGTCCTTAACTCAACGAGAAGACTTAAACGGAACTATTTCCCACGGAGAATAAATAAAACTCGTCTCGTCGTGGAATGAATCATTTCTCCGTCAAGTATTCGACGTGGAAGTTTTATTGAGGTCACCACTTACTGCCCCGACCGACTCGAGGCAGTATTCGTGGCATTCACCCCTTAATCACCCGACTGCTGACCGTTTTTCGCCGCGAAAGGGTAGGCCTCGACAATTAACTTGATCGATAGCGATCGGCAATCGCAGGTGCGAACAAAAGGTCGAGTTTTCGCTCTACCTTCGCCTCCCTTCTTTCCCCTGAGAGTCAAACTGCCTTTGATGAGAAAAACGAAAACGTGAGATGGAAACTGGAACTAACGCTGCGAAAATGATTATCGAAAATCCTTCTGTTGGTGCAACGCGCATCGAAATCAAAATGAAACCTTGGGTTTCTTTTTCAGGAGCTCGTGAGGCGGAATAAACGGAATAATGAAGACAAAAACTATATTAGATAATGAACCTTATATAGAATTACTCTTAACATTACTATTTACAATCG
>NW_017178860.1:0-652 GCF_001652005.2 Ceratina calcarata
ACGATATCAGATATTTGGTATTAAGAGAATTCGCTGTACCTAGCATGAAGCATTTCATGATTTCACCGACGGCCGACTAACGATAAGTGGCCGAGAACGCGTTGGCCAACAATAGGCGCGCTTTTCTCCGCGTGGAATTCGAGTTACGTCCGTTGCGGGGAACCGTATCGACTTCTCTGCTGCTTTCGCGAGGCCGCATCCGGAATCAATCGTCACGTCGTACCCCGAGCAAGATACGTAGTTACATACATATATATCTATGTACATTATGTACACACATTTTGTGCACGTATGCGTAAGCAGGATACGATCACTGACTCAGCCGGCGTAAGCTCACCGGTCATTAGACTCGTTTGTAGACTAACGCGACAGCTCGACCGTCCAGCGGTAGATGCGACTTTACGCGAAAATTTATGCACAATTAGAGAGGCGCGCGAGCATTGCAGCCTTGAGAATGCAATTAATTTCTCATCGAAGCGATGGGCTTGACAGTGAATTACGCCGCCGATACTGTTTAGTAATTTTGGTTATCTTATTTTCATGCAAGGAATCTTCGAAACATTTTTTCGTAAGTTTAATTCAGAAAATAAATGTTCGTCAAATTAATCATTATTCAGAAGTATCTTTCTGTCATTTTTTAAATTATTTATGG
>NW_017178861.1:0-652 GCF_001652005.2 Ceratina calcarata
GAGAATTTTTAATGACGTAGACGAAATTATATTACGAGATGTTATTGAACAGCCTGGAATTTTAGCAGAATTCTTGTTTAATTCGAATTTAAGCTTGGAATAATTAATTTTCAATAATTATTTTTAATTGTGCAATAGAATATCTGGAAAGGAGATAATCGTGTCCAACCGGTGATCTGTGTCACCGCGACATTTTAGGTTTCAGTATAGAGGAAATTAGTTATTTTAATAATTAACCTTCCTAGATAGGGATCAAAGGGAAACAATATCGAAGCTTGAGCATGTCTACGGGGCTTCATTGTGTCCGGCGCCTTTTACGTCGCCTATTCGTCGTTGATTGCGTTCACATCCTGTTATTCTGCCGTTCAACCCTTTGAAGGGTCAAGCTTTGAGACCGAGCCTGCCCGGACCCTCCCCTAGAGTGAATATTTAACACGGTAGATGGAGTTTTACATTTATTGACGCGGCCGATTAAGAAGAAAAACAGAGTACGGAGTTAGCGCGCGGCTGCTCGCTACTTTTTCCTTCCCCTCGTCGTTCGTTAATAGGGTGAGCAAGGTTAACGCACAGTTCGCCGGTAATTATTATTAGTTAAGCCCGATCATATTTAACGTACGCCTTATGCTCTCTCTGTCTTTCTCTCTTTCTCTCT
>NW_017178862.1:0-1872 GCF_001652005.2 Ceratina calcarata
TTGTAACAAAATATGTTTCCCATCGAGTGCTCCTAAACAGTGCGGAAAATTCCAAGCCTGTTCAAAATTGTTTGATACTTCTCTCCACTCTTCAATGGTTGAAGGTACCTAAAACAAAATAATGTTTTCATTTTAGAATTATGACGGCGAAGTGACGCTCGAAGAGACTCCCGAAGTGACAGCCGAAGACCTAAAGGAAGCAGAAAACCATGATGACGTTGAGCAAGTCAACGAAAATAGCCACCCAAACACACTACCAGCAAAAACATTTGTATCGCCCAAGAAGTCGGCGCCAAAAAGGAAGCGCTCTAAGGATCCTCGAATTAATGAAGCTTTTAATATTTTGAAGAGCACAGTACACTCCAATACAACAAAAGATGACAGCTCGATATTTGGTCAATACATTGCAGAAAACCTACGCAACTATAATCCGAGAACACGCATGATATTACAACATCAAATACACAATCTCCTCTTTCAAGCAGAAATGAACCCGCAACAATTTTCAATGCCACAGCAAATACAATCGTTACCTGGTCCCATGCAACTGCCGATCCGAGTTCAAACCACCGAACCACAAAACCGAACTTTTACTACACAAACTCAACAATTACTTGAACTACGAAATATGTCACCCACGTCGCAATATTCATCCTGTTCTGCCTCAGACTATAATATATCTGCAATATCGCCAGTGTTATCTTATACTGACTCTTCTCTTCCATCACCTCAAGAGGATCAGACGAGCAGGGAGCCTCAAAACAGCGGAAGCCTTCATACTTTACAAAATTTATATTGCAAACATGAAATTCCTTAATTATGAAATAAACAAATGAGAAAAGAGACTGTTTTGTATGCACACGTCCAATCACATACACACGCATCCGAACAGATTCTGAAAACATGTCATTCCCTACCAAGGGAGCTCAGAGCGTAAAAAATGTAATATAAATTTTATTAACATGTTTGCAATAGGCAAGCGAACATTAAAATATACTTACCGTCACATGTTTAAATAAGGTCTTCACTAGAGCTCTACACACTTCTGGTACTATTTTTGAAATTAATTGCTTTGACACGTTAAACAGATATTGCAAGCTAGTGTACAAATCCCCAGTTGCCAAATATCTTAGTGTTATAGCCAATCGTTCTTCAGCGGTTACCGCCTTGCGAAATGTTGTGTTTTGTCGAGAAATATCGTCACGGATTGATTCCAACAAATAATAGAAGTCTGTAGAAGACATTCTAGTAAAGTTTCTAAAGTGACCGTATGCTTCTTCTTCTTGTAAGCTATTCAAAAAGCCTTGACCTCTGGTGCTCAATCTTTGTCAATATAAAGCAGTCTTCCACCACCGCCTTTTTTTTCTTTCTTTTAATAATCCGGCAATTACCACAAAAGCAGCGCTGGCCACCAAACGATCGTCCATCTCGCTGGTTCACCGTTCACTGCGTTCGTTGTGGATCACTATCTCGTTCGTTGCCTCGGCAGACTTCGTTCGCGAAGAAAAATTTTACAAACGAGGCAAAACGAGGCATTTGTTCGGACTCGCCTTGCCTCGTTCGCATTCGTGCTCAGATGAATACCCGGCTTAAGCCCAAATTGTAAGTTCGAAGAAAAGGATCTGCTTTATAACGTCCTCGTAATAAACGGCTGTCTGGATTCCGAACACGCTTCGCACACATACATAAGAAATGTTACACATTCTTTCTCTCTCTCTCACTCTCTCTCTCTATCTATCTATCTACAGGTAACCCTCCTACAACACGGTAGATAGGTTCCTAGAAAATGCCGTATTGTGTGAAACCGTGTTGTATGAGACCCAGAGCCAGTACAAAAACGGGGGTTACGTTCCGAAAACTTATTAAAAACCA
>NW_017178862.1:2956-8957 GCF_001652005.2 Ceratina calcarata
GAAGACAAGGCGACCGTCTTCTGCTTCCTCGCCTCCCAAGAAATGGCGCAGCCACCAAGCATAAATGCGAATCCGGTATACGATTTCCGGTCGTTCACGCAGTTCGCCCAATCGGCATCTACAAAACCCTCTAACGATCTTCCTGTCCTCCGGAATCTAAGTCCCGCATTCTGCGTTCCTCTAAGGTAGCGTAAGACTCGTTTCGCAGCCACCCAGTGACTCGTACGATACCTAGAGTTAAACTGGCTTAGATAACTTACGGCGTAAGTGATGTCAGGACGAGTACACACCGCTAAGTACATAAGAGCACCAACAAGCTCTCTGTACGGAAGAGATGCTTCTTCTGGTGTCGGTTCGTCCTCGCTCTTCTCGAGTTTCGTCCCAGGATCGAGCGGAGTTGCAACCGCTCTCGATTCGAGCATCCCAAAACGTTCCAGCACGTCCCGGATGTATCCGGATTGACACACCGTGATCTCGTCTTCTTCTCTATTGAATTCCATTCCGAGAAAATAATGCACGGGTCCCAGATCTTTGATTTCGAACACCCTTGATAGGTGCCTTCCTAGTTCCCGAATATCGCTTTGATTTGGTGATGCCACGAGTATGTCGTCGACGTAAACAGCGACAATAAGTACGCTGTCCTTCCTTCTCCTGAAGTATAAACACGGGTCCGCGTTCGATCTCTCTAGCCCGAATCTGGTTAACTCTTCGTTGAGCCTCGTATTCCAGCATCTTCCGGCCTGCTTCAAGCCGTAGAGCGCTTTGTTTAACTTGCACACTTTTCCACCCTTACGGACTTCATGCAGCATATTCAACGCCTTCTCCTTGACGTTACTGCCTGTGTGCTCCGTTGCTACGATGATTTCCAAAGCCTCTGCTGTGTATTTCGGAATTTCCATCAAGACGCTTTCTTCCAGAATACCGTTCAGGTATGCAGTGGCTACGTCGAACTGATTTAAGAACATTCCATGCTCAACTGCTAACGCAACCATCGTTCGTACGCAACTGAGACGTGCCACCGGTGCGTACGTTTCGAAAAAATCGACGCCAGATCGTTGAGCGAAGCCTCGAGCCACAACGCGGGCCTTCCTGCGATCTAGCTTACCACTCGGCGTGAACTTGTTGCGTAGCACAACGCGACTGCCGATGACTCGCTGGTTGCCGGGTCTGTCAATGAGAGTCCACGTATCCTTCTCAATGATCGATCTTATTTCGTGAGCGATGGCTTGATACCACTCCTCCGCTTCAGGGCCTTGTACAGCACTTTCGAGTGGAATTTCCGCAAGATGAACTATCTCCTCGTCTCCCTCAGCCATGCCGGCGACGTTGTACATTTTCTTTGGTCTCCCCCTGAGGCCAGTGCGTACAATACGGGGTCTACCGCGACCTCTTTTCGGAGCGTCGCCCTGCTGAACTTCTCGATCATTTTCCTGATACTCATACTCTTCCTCGTCATTCGATGAACCCTCGTCTTCGATTTGAAGTTCATGATTTTCCGCGGGTTTCTCCGGAAACACCGCGTATCTCTCCGTTGATGCACTTCGTCCTTCATCGAGAATTTCTGAATCGACTGCTGACTTCTCAGTTGCATTCTGTAACGCGACGAATTTTACATCCCGTGCAATGTCGATTTTCTTCTTGTGTGGCATCCAGATGCGATACCCCTTCGTCTCTTCCGAGTACCCGACGAAGATACCCTTTTCCGAACGTGACTCGAGTTTTCCCTTCGTAGGCTTTCGATCCAGCACAAAAACCTCGCATCCAAACTCAGCGAAATGACTTACGTCAGGCGACTTCCCAGTCCATTTCTCGTATGGCGTTCTGCCTTCGAGGCTGCTGGAGGGACATCGATTTCGAATGTAATTTGCAGTGTTGAGCGCTTCGCCCCAAAACGATGTAGGAAGCGACGACTGCAACAATAGGCATCTGGTGGCTTCCATCAGCGTACGATTACGCCTCTCGGCCACTCCGTTCTGTTCGGGGGTATTCGTTACCGTCAGCCTTCTTCCGATGCCATTTTCCCTTAGAAACCGGTCGAAAGCTTCATTTTTGTACTCTCCGCCGTTGTCGGATTGAATGAATCTTACCTTTCTTCCAGTTCGATTCTCCATGGATGCCTTAACCTCTTTAAAGACCGTGAAAACCTCATCCTTCCGTTTCAATAAACGTACTTCGCACCAACGAGAGTAGTCGTCAATAAACGTGACGAAATACTTTGCTCCCCCGATGGACTCCACGCGCATGGGACCGCAAACATCGCTGTGAACAATTTCCAGCAATTCTGACTTTCTCGTTGACTTCTTGGGAAACGGTGATCTTGTCATTTTTCCGCGACAACACGCTTCACAGTCGAACGCCTCTCGCGAGTTTCCGAGCTTCAAGCCTCGCACTGCTCCTTTGCGGTCACACTTCACGAGATCGTCGACATTCAGATGGCCCATTTTACGATGCCATTCTTCGATTCCGGACATTGCACTGACGCCGGTGTATCCTGCGACACCCACGTCACGTTTGTGGTTCGCTGTGCGAACGTAATACAGTCCGTTGAGCCGTTCAGCCGTTAGAACCGTGTTCAAATTCCGGTCAACAACTTCGGCCTTGTCGCTGTCAAAAAACACTTTGTATCCCTGATCGGTAATTTTACCGACGGACAATAAGTTCGTACGTAGCTCGGGCACGCACAGCACATCGCGCACGCTGATCGTTCGCGACGTATCGCCGGTTTCTGTCGCCAGCGAAACACTGCCCTTTCCACGAATTTCAGCTGTTCCTGTCTCACTAGCCAGTTTCACGCTTCCCGATCCAATATTCACAATGTTCGTTAGATCTGCGCTTTCGTTGGCCATGTGCGTCGTACAGCCACTATCCAGACACCATGCTCCTGGTCTCGCGAAAGTTCCCGCTGAGAAGGCGTGATGAGTTTCCGCATCAAAACATGCGTCTCCTACTGCATTCGCGTTGCTTTCCTTGTTCGACTCCGAACAGTCAGCTGCCTTGTGTCCTACCTTCCGGCATCGATGGCACTTGAATCTGAATGGCACGTTCTTCGATACTTCATTGTTCTTTGCTTCGTTCTTCGGTTTGCTTTCGCTTCGTTGACTCGTGTTCCGACGTTTCTCGAAATGTTTCCTCGCGAACATCGCTTTCGGTCCGGTATCGCGAGTCTCGTTCTTTCGCGCGTCGTATTCTTCCACGATTTTTACACGAAGAGCCTCCGGCGTTGGCAGTTCGTCACGCGACTCTATCGCGCACCGAAAATTCTCGAACGCATGCGGCAAACTGTAGAGCAACATGATCGTTAACAATTCGGGATTGATGTCGATGCCCATCTCACCGAGTTTGTCGATCGTGTCGAAAAACTTTTGAAGATGATCTCGCACGTCTCCCCCTTCCTCCATTTTGTGTAACGTAAGTTGCTTTAACAATGTAGCTTTTCGTGCGGGGCCACTCGACTGGTAGATCGACTTCAGCTTCTGCCAGACTTCTCGAGATGTAGTGCATGCTTTTACCTGTTTCAGCTCGGACGGTTTGATCGACAGTATAATATCAGATTTTGCTTTCCTGTCCTCGATTTCCCATTTCCGCGCTGCCTCCCTCGATGCGGCGTCACCGTCGTTTACTTCGGGTTTTACTTTCTCTCCGTTAACGTACGCCCATGCATCGTTCTTAATGAGGATCGCTTCCATCTGGATCACCCACGTATCGTAATTGTCCTTATTCAGGAATTCGATGCGTAGTACATTTGACGACGCCATCTTTTCCCTTCCTGATATCGCACTTCTCACTTCCACTTTCCCGCACTTTTACGCAGTTACCAATTTTTATTCCGTATCTTTGTGCTCTGGGCCCATAACCTGTTAGTTTCGGGGGAGGAGCAAAGAGCGTTCGTGGAAATAAATTAACTTGGATGTAACTTGCAAGTGGGTATTTATTATAACCTATGGAAGAAGTTTCGTTACAAAGGTTTCCGATACGACTGCACGTGTGTAATGGATTCCCGTGCACGACTAGCCACGCCAAGAACAGTGGCGCCGTAGTCCCTGAAGCGTTCCGTGGCGCGCTGCTTGAACCGTTCGCGATCCAACACTTACATCATTATACAAAAACATGATCTTACAAAAGTGCGAATCAGAAAATCAAATATTACGAAACGCTCTATCATTAATATCTTTGATACCCAAAGAATTCGCCTACATAATTGCAAAAAGGCCAGGATTTATAACTGTAATCGCAGGGGAAGCTATCCATATCCTACAGTGCATTCCAACGGACGTAAAAGTTCGAAAAACAAAAACTGTCTATAACGAATTATCTGTAATGCACAACAATGAAACCTATTTCTTATCTCCAAACACCAGGATTTTAACAAAATACGGAACCAAAAAACAATGCAATCCACTTTTACCGACAATCTATAAAATCGACAATCAATGAGTAAAATTAACGCCATCCCCAAGAATAACGGAAAATCCCAAAGGACAAAACCTATTTCCGAATTAAATTAGAACTATTTAACTCCAACTTCATTGGCCACTAGCGGTATCTATTCACAGGAAGAACTCCAAGAATTGAGAGACCATATAATGTTTCCCGCGGAAAAACCAACAGTGATACACGAAATTGCCCGAGGAATGACTGATGAGGAATCGAACACCGTTTCCATAAACGGAATATTGACTGAACACACCATAGAGAAAATCACTAAATCAGCAATAAATCGGTTATGGGAAGGAATAATGGAGTTTGGGTCAATAAGCGCAGCATTCATAGGAATTTTTATAATTCTTAAATTTATTAAAAACCTCATTGACATAGTCATCAACGGATATACGATACATTCTGTATATGGATGCAGTATTCATATATTAGGAGCGATATTTTCATCGATAACACACCTTCTGGTCCAGTTGCATGGGAAGACGGAAACAACTAATGACGAAGAGTCCAACAGGTCCAACCACCCCAGCACATCCGAAAAAGAAGGAGGAAGACCAATATCGATAAAAGATCTGAAAGACAGAATAGGAAAACTTAGGGATTATCATATCCCCTCGGGTATCTTTGTCACCTGTTCCGGTCACATTTACCGATACCAGGAGAACATTAGACTGACAGAAGTTCACTCGTTGATGGTCGATTTCAGACTGACTGAAGTTCACTCGTTGATGATCGATTTCAGACTGACTCGCTCCGGCAAGATGGCGGTCTATTTATCTTAATTTGCGACAAAGAGTTGCTCGAGAGAAAGAATTTTTTAGTCAGCACAAATGCACGTGCAGTTACGATTCTAGGTATGAGGTTCGTATTTTGCTAACTGCATATGTCAGTATCCGGTCTCACGGGACCGTCTTATCTTGGTCACGTACGATCTTGTGGACGCGCTGGCTTATCTCGCTGTGTCAGCGTTTTGATTACTTCTTCAAAATTAATAATTAATGTTTTAATTTGACAATTATTCTTCCTCTCTGCATTGCTCTTTGTTTCGTATATATGTATATACAGGGTGTCCCAAAATTAATGTAAGGAAGTTTAATGGGAGGTTCCTGACATGATTTTAAACAACATTTTCCTTTGCGAAAAAGTTGTCCAAGACGTGGTTGAGGAGTTATTAACAAAAAACACCGACCAATCAGAGCGCTCGGTTCGCGCGCGCTCCAGCTCGGGAGCGTTGGCTTCGATCCGGCCGGCTGGCCTTTCACGCGTTTGAACAAGCGCTCCGCTCAGTACGAAGCCTTTAACAAACTACATGAATAACAATGCAAGGAAATTGTTGTTCGTGCATTATTATGAATAACAATTAATACACTTAATCGTTATTCACGTGCAATGGATGGAGAAATGATATAACCAAGCCCCATTCAGCATTTTGCCAAAGGAAATTGTTGTTCAGGAAGACCCTCCCTATCGGCTACTTTCGACTCTTACACCCTTGACGGAGCACCCTGTATATGAATAATGGTTATACAGGGTGTCCCAGGACTAGTGGTACATATTTTAATGG
>NW_017178862.1:9821-11079 GCF_001652005.2 Ceratina calcarata
CAGCAAGGCCATAGTAACGCTCGCGAACATTAACCGTCGTACACACCGGCAGACGAAAATGTTAAATTAATATTTCCACAGAAATAGACGGAATGGCCTTCCATGTCATAATTCTGGCCGGAGCAATCCTCCTGCCTATACAAGCGCTTGCCATGGAGGAGGATTACGTCGTTGAACCATTAGAAGGAAACCCCGGGATTTATTATGATCATCTGGGCAGTCTGCAGTTGACACGCACACATTGGAAACTGGTAACAGGAATAGATGTTGGACAACTACTAACCTCTCGACCGGACATAGAACCTCCGTTGCGACAAATCAAGGAAATATGCAAAATGAATTCATGGTCCGCCTGTCCAGCAGATACGCTGCGAATTGAATTAGATGCAAAATTGAGGAACACAGGCCGATACGAACAAATCTTGCAGGGAACTTTAGGGAAGCCGATATTCCGGCCGAAGCGTAGTGCACCCTTAGGTTTCATAGGAAGCCTGAGCAAAACACTGTTCGGCACGGCAACCGAGGACGACTTACAGTATTATAAAAACGAAATTGATAAAATTTATAAGGACCAAAGGAAATTGCCTCTCCTAGTGGCGAATCAGACACATATCCTGACATCAAAATTCAAAGGGACGCAGGATACGCTGCATAGTCTCTCTGGATCCACCATGGCTATGAATAATAAAATAACGGACCTGGTCTCGGAAACAAGACTTCTAAGGACACAGGAGGCGCAGCTGGAAGTACACGTAAACGTCGCAGCATGGACCTACCAGCTGACCCGACATGTGGACGAATAATCGGACAACTTTTTCGCAAAGGAAAAAGTTGTTTAAAATCACCTCAGGAACCTCCTATTAAAATATGTACCACTAGTCCTGGGACACCCTGTATATGTGTGGTTATACATATACATATACAGGGTGAGTCTCCTAACAGGACGACCTCAAATAACTCGTAAGGTGTTCGTCGTACGAAAAAATGTTTCATACAAAAGTTTCAGTGTTTGAGAGGGCCGCCATACTGGCGCACTTAATTTTTTTACTGGTGGAGGCGCTGAAGCTACGCTAAGGTCACCGCCAATTTTTTAAATAGATCTGTATATTTTTGCTTCCGTATCATGATAGAGGATCTTAAAACGAATTCAACGACCTATAACACAAGGACATTGAAGGTCATATAAAGCGGAAAAAAGCGATAATACTTACGGTTTTTGTAATAGATTACAGTGTTTTAATCGTAATCTCCTTTTATT
>NW_017178862.1:13309-15775 GCF_001652005.2 Ceratina calcarata
ATCCTGCAGGGAACTTTAGGGAAACCGATATTCCGGCCGAAGCGTAGTGCACCCTTAGGTTTCATAGGAAGCCTGAGCAAAACACTGTTCGGCACGGCAACCGAGGACGACTTACAGTATTATAAAAACGAAATTGATAAAATTTATAAGGACCAAAGGAAATTGCCTCTCCTAGTGGCGAATCAGACACATATCCTGACATCAAAATTCAAAGGGACGCAGGATACGCTGCATAGTCTCTCTGGATCCACCATGGCTATGAATAATAAAATAACGGACCTGGTCTCGGAAACAAGACTTCTAAGGACACAGGAGGCGCAGCTGGAAGTACACGTAAACGTCGCAGCATGGACCTACCAGCTGACCCGACATGTGGACGAATACGTGTCAGCGTTAATAACAATATCGGACGCCGTAATCTTTGCAAAATTGGGAATCTTGCAAGCCGCCCTCCTAGCTCCTAAGGATCTGGTAGAAGCATGTGCGACAATAAAAGAAAAGACCAGATTGGAACTCCCATTATCCCCGAAGGATCTACAAACGGAACAAATCCAGGGTGTCGCGAATATAAACGCGGCATATAATAGAGGGAGAGTAATCGTGATCATCGACATCCCTCTATTAGAAAAACCAGTTTTCCAATTGTATCATCTCTTACCTCTATCGTCATTCGAAAATATCCTTCCGAATACATCCCCAGTAATTATGCAACCAAATACCGAGTACCTAGCAATAAATATGGATAACTCTGAATATCTCCTGCCTTCCCGAGAATATATCCAAACTTGTAAGTCCCAAAGTAAGAAATTCATATGTAACCCATCACTTCCAATCCTTAATTCAAAATTAACTCCCTCATGTGAAATTAAGATATTGACAAACCCTGGAACAATAAATTGGAAAGCTTGCAATTTAAAGATAGCACCAAACATGCCGGTTTCAGTCAGACATCTCGAGGCTACAAATTCCTGGATCTATTCGGTGAATGCGACAACATCATTGCGAATAACCTGTAACAAGAAATCTGCAGGATTCGAACAGATTCAAGGAGTGGGTATTGTACAAATCAGAGGAGGCTGCGAGGCAAAACTCGGCAATGTAAAGTTGTTGACGCAAGAAACAATAACGGCGACACGGGAACAATCCATCAGCCCGTTAGTCAGATTAAACACATCCAGCATCCTCCCAGAATTAACATCACGCCACGTCCAAATAATTAAGGAACATCAGGAAAAGACCGAGACAGCAGGAGCAGAATATTGGGATTCCAACTTACTGGCCTTGGAAGACATTGCAAGACAGGCCAAGGAACTAGCAAGTCAGGAACAGAACGAAACCATACGAAAATATTTAACGTACGGAGGACCTTCCACTGGAATAATCGTCGTCATTATTCTGGTAGTTGGGATATTCATTCACAGAAAAATCAACGAGAGGAGCAGACGTCCCTAAAATAACAATTGAAGCTATACCCCGGAATCTACGACCGATATCATCGCCTATTCCGCTATCGATCACCGAATTCCCGAAGGACATCATCCGACCTATCACAGCACCACAGCCAGCAGGATGGAATCACCCCGGACATATAACGACAACGTTCAGGACTTCGAATTTATGAGCAAACGAAATGAAAAAAGAGAAAAATCAAGGAAGCTATAGGAAAGGATGTAACTTAAGATCTAAAGGAAAGGTAGAAAACAATGATTGGAAACTAAATTTTCTTTTCCTCTTTATTTTGTTTACAAAGTTCCGACTTAGTAACTAAAACTTATAACTACGATATAAGAGAGAGGGATGTAGATATAAAAAGAGGGATCACAATTAAAACGCAAGGAAAAATTTTTGTAATTATAATTTCGTTTATTCATTTTTTTTTAGCCTTACAACCTAGGAGAGAAGAAAGGGTAGGAAAGCAAATAACCTCGTAATTTATTTATCTCTTCGTTTTATTTAATAAAAGAAAAAGGGGAACTGGCCGACGAGCGAGTAGGTTACTCCAGCTCTCCTGTAACAGCAAAATGGAAACGAAAATTAAATTAAACTCAAGCAAGAGAAGGGAGGAGTAGGAAGGAGGTGAACGGACTACTCCACAAGTACTCAAGTACAAGAGAACAAGTACTCCAGGTTGTAGTCGCCTTCCCAATCCCAGTATTCGTCCAGGTCTTTTTCAACAGGCGCGGCGATAGTCTCCCACCGCCTTCCGATATTGGCCCCGGATGCACCCACATCTGCAAAGGCAACCGGCCCAACGGTTCTACGAACAATAATCAAGACATATATTATTTAAAAGGAAAAAGGAGTGAAAATAATACCGTTACAACAAAGAAAAAATAAATTTTTACTTACCAATTGGTTAAATACTTCAGCACGGTCTCGATTCATGTCGAAAATATTGATGATCTACGAGGAACTCCAGGGGTTTATATAGCAGTTACCCCACTACGTATCCGGGACTAATACGGC
>NW_017178862.1:17914-20293 GCF_001652005.2 Ceratina calcarata
TGTTCGAGATTTATAAAGTTAATTAAACTTGACTCATGTGAGTCCTGCTAAAGGAAAGGGATTGAGTAAGTGAGTGGGTAATCAAACAAAGACACATTTCCGCGGTACCAAGAAGACACTTGCCGCGGCATAAAAACCCTCACGGTTCAGAGGGAAAAGCCGCGACAAGCGTAACAATTTATTATGCAAATAGATATGACAAATCAACAATGAACCGAGACTCTAATGTACACACAATTAATTCAAACGGGAGCTGCGGCCCGATCGCGCACGCCGATTGACGAGACCGAAATACGAACGTTACGACAATTCCGCTGTTTGCCAACTGATTTTAACCCGCCGCCTTGCCCATACCTGTGTTTATCGCCTCCGCCTTTCAGGCCTGTTCTTAACGCAAAAAGAGCTCTTATGCTCACACGACAAAATGGCCACCACATCGCCATGACACTCCAGCCGTTGCCGCTCGGGCCAACGCTGAGGTAAAACCACGGGCACAACTAGCCGCCATTACTAATCGGACTTAAAGCCTGCAAACGAGGCGTGCCGCCGTCTCTATCCAAATTAACGCCTGCAAATGAGGCAGGGGGAGGATAATAGTGGTCTCTTACCGACATGTACCAAGCGCGCCCCGACGTCTCAGGGAACCAGACGCTTGGCACCCGGGCAACCTTCCATTGCCGCGATATCCTCCCCAAAGGGGTCCAGTCCCCGACGTAGACCCCTTCACCACAGTCCCTAACACGAGACCTCGAGGCCACCTTCACTCACATTCACTCCATAAGCTCATACAGCGTTGCACGCTCACCTCTCAACTCAATTCAACTCTCCGTTTCGTTCAACACTTGCAATCCACCGCACAACTCAAATCCACAGTCCTTTCCGTTCAACCTCCACTACAAAACAGGCCCCAGCCGTTACTGGCCCCGTTCGAACAACTCCTTCTCCTCTAACAAAACGGTCAGTCGGGGTGCGCATGCCCCGACCCACCCTCAACTCATCGTCTTAAGAAGGTCCACGCAACGGTGAAAACCACTGTCTCTAGCGACCCCCTTAAAGCAAAAAATACCTAGAAATGGCGCGAACAGTGACGACTAATTATTTCGACACCTCAGGTCATTGGTCTGATATGCGTTCGAGATGCAGCGTATGTCGAAATGACGACTAAGTGTTTCGACATATTTAAGGTATTTCGAAATACATACGAAGACCAGGACATGTCGAAATCATTAAAGGAGAATATACTGCTGACTTTTAGCTTTTAGGCTATAAAGCCTGGCCATCGGGCCTGCACTTCAAGTTTTCATTTTCGACTCTTAACTCGCGACTCTGTCCGAGTCCTCATCGGTTTCAAAGCATCGTTCAGCTGATTCCCTGAATCAAAAGATTCTTAAACGGCTTACCCGAGGGACGAACGCATTGCCTAAAAACTGCTGGGAACTCAAGAAGTTAAATATAGAAATAAAATACTTTGTAATGTGAAGTGACTAGTGTCAGCATAGAGGCTACTGACACACGAACCGCTATCAGGCCAAGCTAAGCAGTCTTGGGTATGTAACGAAGTATTAAAATATTAAAGAATATAAATTGTATAGAAATCTCGTGTCAATCCTTTTATATCCAATATCTATTCCCTTAAAATAGATAGTTAGGTCAAGGTGTGCTTAAGTACTTTAAATAAAGGCAAGTAACAAAGCGAATACGAGACACGACTTGTTCCAGTAACTGGACATTTCGGAGTTGCGTTTCAACTCGGGTTCTTAAGTCGGAAAGACTGAATCCACCGTCTTAGGCTACCTCTAAGAGTTAATTAGAAACGGCTGACGGCTTGGGCAGCACGTTGCGTTAAACGCACTGCTGCAGTTCGTCATCCTCGAGGCCGTCCTGTTGCGGTAAGTTACATCGCGCCCTATAATGTCGGACCTCGAAGCTCGTTGCTACGAGCTTCCACCAGTTATTATTATATTTTGTATCTCAATTCGTGGATTGAAGTGTTTTGGTGTCGTTTATTGTCGTACACGTGTATTATGATTTTCTCAACAGCAGTATATAGCTCATCTACAGTCTTGTTTTCTTCATAAAAAATTGATGCTAACTGCTGTAGCTCTTGATTTTCTTGAGGTATGGAAATGATAGTTTTTTTCCCTTTGTTATAAATGGCACTTGTATCGCATCCGGCAAACGCATGAGCAAACAATATAAATGGCTTCAGATGTTTATAATCTGTTGTCCTATACAGTACATTTTTTGCTTTTCCCGTAGATATTTTATAAAAATATGATGTTTATTTCAGAGGATAATGCTATATAAATTTTTTTTAAAACATGAACTTTTCGTGAAAACGTATGCTTGTCGTGAGTTGCGAAATCCCTTATACCTGCA
>NW_017178862.1:20935-23042 GCF_001652005.2 Ceratina calcarata
CGCGGCATAGGCTACTGTCCATAAATCTTCAAGTCCACTTCCATCCATAATATAACCAACAGCCCTTAAATATGACATTAATAAATGAAAACCTCGTAAGCGAATGACGACGTGTTTCAATTCTGTCATTTGCAAATTTGCAACTATAGAACAAGCCTTGATATATAATGGTTGATCATACGTTACGAAGCACGTCATTTGATTCAATTTTCGAGTTTCCTTAAGTGCATATTGTAAAGAAGTGTTAAGTGTTGTCAAGTTTGAAGGTGGTAGATTTATGAACGGCAAACAAGAAATGTGTGATGTCGAATACGTTACATCATTTGATAAGACCTCCAAGAAGACTTTCCATGTTAGTAAATACGGAGTTCCTAATGCTTTTGCCCATAAATACGTTGAATACGATGGCGGTAATATTGGTGCATTTCCCAGTCCGAGTTTATCAGTTAGAAAATGTGTTATGGTTTGCAGACTATTTTTATCGGACGTTCCGTAAGGTATACTCTCGATTTGTTTTTGGGACGCTACCGCTGAGACAGACGGCATTTTTTTGCATTTCTGTGAACCACCTTCGTACGTAATCACATAATCAGGTATATAAGCAGCAATACCTCTTAAGCAGTGAAAGGTTTCACGGCCGTCTGAAGTGTCCACATTGTGATCAGTATTATCAAAGACATATTGGACAAAAGCGTCAGTAATTTTCATTTCTGGAGGATCCGTAATTACCGAGGCTTCATGTAATTGAATACTATGGTAACTAGCACAAATACCAAATTTAGATAAAAGATCGATAATTAATCTATAATCCTGTTCTTCCGTATATATAAATTCCGAGTGATAATTGTAAATTTGAAATAAAACTTCTTGACCGAAGAATAGAAATAACATAGTGAGCCATAAAATCACGTCTAATATCATTATTTTCATTATCTTCTCTTTTTGCATCAATTAACAAATCACCAACAAAATAATAATTGAGCAATATTACCTTAGTTACCTTTCAAGGAATATTACCTTAGTGAATGAAAATGCGATTTTGGCACACTGAGAATGCAGGACCACCCAGAGTACTGTGCCCTCAGGTAAATGAGAACACGAGACTGATGAATAGATGAATGATGAATTGGAACAGAAGTATTGTGAAATAAGTTCTGAAAAATGTCGAGTAACTGTTTGTGACTAGTTCACACCAGAGTTGAAGCGTAAAGATGGACAATTCAAACACAATTAGTAAAGAATGCGTAATTCCCTCCTATTTATAACTTAGCATATCAATAATTGTTGCACGTAGTGGGGGGCCTCGCTCGCGTCTTCGGTTGGATTCCAGAACTGAAGGGTGATGTAATTAACAGCCTCTTATTGTATTTTATTTTTTGATCTTACTGATTCCCGTAACCATTGAAGCCCTATTTTGGCTGGTCGTCGGTTGAGTTTCCACGGTAGAGTGCTTCTGGACATAGTCCGGAGTATTCTGCGATAGGAATGACCATAGTTTGGCGGTCAACTAGTTCCCCCGGTCGGATGCTCCTTGGCGTAGTCCGAAGTATTTTGCAAGGGAACTGATCATAGTTTAGCGGTCAGTTGGAGTCTGGCCTTACAACCCGGGCTCCCTCACGCAGCGTAGATAGCTGCGTGTGTACCGACTAAAAGACGTTCGTAGGCTCTGTTTCAGCGCACGAAATCAGTGCAACATCAAATGTCTCCTCACTCGATACCGAGTGAGTTGAGTTTAAATCGAGGTGAGGAATTATTCTCGTCTACTCTATACAGTCCACTAATTTTAACAACGATTCGCAAAGGGTCTAGCTGGATTAGGGGGTCAAATGTGCCCTTGAGCCGAATGAAGCGCCGTTTGTGCCATTCGATAGCTTATCAAAAAAAAAACATTCACTCCAATTTTTAGCCCTATATCTCAACGAAGGGGTTGTAATCGGGAAAATTCAAAAAATCAGTTTTTTGAGGTTTTTCCTTATTTAGCGCCTTGCGAAAAATCTGAGAAAATTCTGACATGTTCGTAGTGTAGTTGGACATGTCTGAGAATTTTTTCAGATTTTTTCCTTGCAAAATGTAGCCGTGAAAAATAAAAAAGAGCTAAAAATAATTT
>NW_017178862.1:24463-25667 GCF_001652005.2 Ceratina calcarata
CTCAGATATATCTTACTACACTATGAACATGAAATAATAATAATGTTTGTTAGGTGAATACCTAACCGGGTCCGGATATGGAGCGGGAAACGGGTTTATGCAATTGGAAAATAAATTTACAAAATAAATTTCTAATTAAATTCCAATTTATTGGACCGGCCAACGGGTCGATCCCTCAAAATAGAAATACAAATAAGAATAATAAGTATAATCGGATTAATTACCCTCGAGGCCAGGACCGTGTCGTCGCTCTGTTAGCGTAGATCACTGTAACAAAAACAAAAATAATCGGAAAGGTTGAAGTTATTATTCTGTTCGTACTCGACAGAATTAACTGACACTAATCAGTGAA
Organism: Ceratina calcarata; assembly: GCF_001652005.2. Lineage (NCBI taxonomy): Eukaryota > Metazoa > Arthropoda > Insecta > Hymenoptera > Apidae > Ceratina > Ceratina calcarata. Next base: position 24,816 of record NW_017178862.1, read on the forward strand.
CTGTATTTTTGGAAGAGAATATTCTCTCTTCCGATTTTCTCTTTATTCGGATAATAGAGTATTCTCTATTTTTTCAAATTATATCTCCCCGTACGCAATTGTACGGGTTGAGATGGCCTTTAAAATTGGCACTGATTTCGGTGTGCCGAAAACAGGGCCAGAGAACGCTGTTTGCAGGGACACGCATAGCTTTATCGGCTGTGCGCGGGAGCTCGGGTTGTAAGGCCGAAACTCTATAGCCGCAATACTCTGCAAAACTGCAACAACTCAATTGCTGTGCACCTTTACCGGAGAGGAACTGTATCGACTTACTTTCGCGGTACCTTTTAGGCCCTATGCGACAGCGCCGTTCTCTAGCCAGTGGTCAGCTAACAAATGACTATTGACCCAGTGCGTGGCCAGATACCTCTAGCACGTATTTTGTTAACGACACTGTAATCAGTGCGGTCCTGATGAATCTAAGGAAATCTTTAGAATTCGTATCGCTTTTTGAATATAAATTCAGCCTAGCGCCAGTAGGAAATCGAGAGATCTAACCGTCTCCGATATCTTGACAGCGTAAGGAAATTCGTACGAAAACGTCCGATCCGCACTGCAAGATTGTGAGTTGCCGATTCGCTGGTGCTCCGGCTCGGAAGCCCTTTTATCGCTTCCGAGAATTCAACACATATTTATCGAGAATTCGTATCCGAATTCTCGTTACTTGAAATTAATAATTATTCGCAAGGCCGAGCAATGCTCTTAAACCTTGCCAAAGCCTCTATCTTTAAACAATGTTATTAAAGTACACTGTAAACTGTATGTAATGTTACAATTGTTTAATTATTAATGTTAATAGCAGAGTAATATAAA
>NW_017178862.1:26785-27899 GCF_001652005.2 Ceratina calcarata
TTACATAACTGTATGGGAATGAGTGTGAGTTGCAAAGGATATGCGAGGTGGTTCCGGATAAAGCTGGTACTGCAAAACCAAGGAAGGCGTTGGACGTTTAAAGCGCATTTAATATATAAATGAAATTCTCTCCTTACAAATGGTGATACAGTAAATGATCTCACTTTAACCCTTTGACTACGGCAGACTTTGGCACGCACTGGCCGTACAGTATGTTAGCGGCAGCTTATTTTTAAGAGTTGTCGAGGGTAGTTTACCCGAGACCTCTCGTTTCTTTAATGGTTTTGCAATAGGGACCCGGCTTACGTGGGCCCTAAAAGACTTTGCAAGGGTAGTGACCAGATGGCGGGTGGCCCGAAGCCACGCGGCCATTAAGGGTCATAAAACACGTTGACCATGAGGAAACGTGGTAACAGTTAAAAAAGGTAAAGTGGCTGGGTGCGACTTAAGCACTAACCAACAAAGAAATTGTTGGTAAGGATCTGGCCACGGAGTGGGGAAGGCAAGGGTGCCTTCTGGTAAGAGGACTGTGACGAACAGCACGGCACTTACCCCAGACTCTTGCTAAAGAACGCATCTAACCAACGATCTACAAAAAATTATCTAACATCAGAAGTGGGATTCGGAAAGCAAAGTTTTTTTTTTAACTCGTGCCTACGATGGAGCAACCACCGAGTACGGCTGCTGGTTCGAATACGCCGAGCGTACCTTCGATGGAAGAACTCTTCCTAAAATTTATGGAAAAGATCGCGAGCAGTACAGCAACCCCTGTCGCGTCCGTGAGTGAGAAAGTGGTAGCGGATGCTGTGCCGGATTTTAGTGGTACTGATCTAGGCGAAGACGCGAATCAGTGGTGCGATATCGTGGAAGAGATCACGGAGAAACTGTCCGCGTCGCAACGACTCAGTTTAGCTACACACGCGTTAACTGGTTCTGCAAAAAAGTGGTATAAAGGGTGGGAAGGAAATCCGCGAACGTGGGTGAAGTTTCGCGAGGACTTGTGCTCTGTATTCGTACCCGAAGACAGATTGAGTGAACGATTATCTCGTGCGGTGAATTACACTAGCGATTCTGCTAACTCTTACTCTGAGTATGCTCGGAATAAGTTAAAATA
>NW_017178863.1:0-652 GCF_001652005.2 Ceratina calcarata
TTGAACACCCGTTCTCCCGGCCGAACCCCGTTAGGGCCGCCTATCCCTAACAAAATCCATTGGGTGGTAAGGGCTGAAAAATTGTTTTACTAGACACACTCGTCGACTGATTTAATCTTGATATTTTCCAATTTATTTCTTTCGTGGTACAGTTTTTGTTCAAAATTTTCGTTATACAGATTAGGACAAATTAAAAATGTTCGTAGCACTTGAGTGAATCGACCTCCAGATTCATGCACTAACAATAAGACTAAGATTTCATGGCACGGACTTTGTATTTCCAAATCCATGGTTCATATGGGTTCATAGCCAGTATTCGGCATTCGGCACATCATGGGATTTTCTTAACTAGGTGTTTAAAAAATATACGCTAATGACGTCATAGAGAGGAATGTCACGTGACTGCAATTCAGTACATAATGTTCAACATTTGATGGAATTCGGCGCTGAAAGGGACCTGAATACATAGAGTTATTGTAGATAGAGTAGGGAAGACATAGGCTCTTGTGTAAGTGGTACCGTATACTCAATAGATGGAGAAAGAAAATACAAGACCTCTTTCTATCTCTTTCTGTATCTCTCTTTCTATTCAGGATACGGTTCTTCGGCAATCATCCCTACTCAATCTATAATAACTCTATGTCTGTATGAC
>NW_017178864.1:0-652 GCF_001652005.2 Ceratina calcarata
CTAATAAGGAATTCATGAAAAACAGGCTGAATAAATGAACCAATCAATTATTTCTTTATGACTGCAATTTCGTATTTTGATAAAAAAATCACTTCGTGTTTCATTAATTAAGTTCGACTGGTGTTGGTTGTTAATTAATTCTGGTTGTTACATTCGACTGGTTTCAGACGAGTACCATAACGATTTGTGACTCGTGCTGATTGCTTCGTTTTCTGTTATCAACTTGTTACTAATTCCGCCCAACCCCCACCCCCCCTTAAAACGAGGAGATCAGGCACGAAGTAGAGTCGAATTATACCTACAAATCGTATTTCTCGTTTAAATGAGATTCTAACTCGATCGGACGAGTTACTAGTAGTTTCTGTCAAAGTTGAACGAGTGCTGGTGTCAACCATTGATACTAATGTCGTTTACGTGTTTCGCGACGAAATCGATGAACCAAGCTGGTTACGATACGAACAAATTATCTCGATTTCACCCATCGAAAATTCGAATAAAATTGTCTCGGTTAATCTGTGAGTGGACCTGAAACGAAACCATAAACATTAATAGTGACGATAAAATGTTTATAAAAAAATAATTAAATAATTTCACATGTGCTGAAAATTGAAAATTTTATTTTATAGTGAATTTAAAACTGAAAGCACGCGAA
>NW_017178865.1:0-652 GCF_001652005.2 Ceratina calcarata
ATAATGTACAAAGAATTAAGTGTTGTAAAGCAGAAACTTTAATAGCTGCTTATCGACAAAATTGTTAATCTTCAGTATATTTATACTATTGCATCTCTAACTTTTTATGATTAGAAAGATTCTGAGTTACGGTGTTCTGACCCTGAATTTTATTAACTACTAACCTCACTTTTTTATAACATTTAATTTAATATTTTTGCGATATTATTGTACATGAAGCTAATATGTACGAAATGGCCTGATAGGAAATTATTGACAATAAAAAAGGTCTAGCAGCTACTCAAAACTGAACAGCAGGCAGCTGACCTTTACTTTCGTCTGGGAAAGATATTGTAGGGGTCCTCTGAGGCCCTCTGCTTTTACATGTTTTTACGATAGAATTTTGGCGAATGGTTCGTAACATTCTTTCATCGTTACGGTCAATAAGGCTGGGACATTACTATTCCCCATAAGAGTGCATAGTAAACTAAGACTAGACCTACCATGCACCTGTTAAATCACCGGTTTTAAATTTTTTTGTAAGAAATAAGAAGAAAACGAAGTTTATACTATCATATTGTTAAAGTTGTAATTATTATAAACTGACATATCAGAATTTACACTAAATTTCACTCAAATGTAAAAAACGTAAATATAGAATATTAGAATACAT
>NW_017178866.1:0-652 GCF_001652005.2 Ceratina calcarata
TAAGACGTATCGGTTGCGAGATACCCCGATTATCGAGCTAAGTTGGAAAGAATTCAGGATGTGCAAAAAGAAACTTGACACGTATTTAAGAATGGTTACAAACTTGTTTATATTCTTAGGTACTCGTACAATGTTCTGTGATAAATGGTCAACTCTTACGCAAAGAGAATTCCTACTCCGATTCACGCAGCAAAGTCGCGGGGAAAAGTCTAAGTTAAAACACTCACGCAAAGGGTCTCTCGGCGGGGAGAAGCAGCGCTTCCGCGTGTCAGAAAACTAGTTCAGAACTAATCCAAAGGGCTGTGGTGTAGCGCCCTTTTATACTCAAATGAGGCCCTTTCCCGTGATGAGGGATGACCATATTTAGGCATATTCTAGAAGCTTCCACGCTAGGCTCGCCCCGTGAGTCACTTACGCGAGGGATGCATACGTGACCAGCAACGAATGTTCTGGAAACGCGCAGGGCCGTATATGTAACAAGTTCTTAACAAAAAACCCTAACCAATGAGAGCGCTCCGTTGGCGCGAGCTCCAGCTTAGGACCGTTGACTCGGATCCAGACGCACGGCCTTTGATGCGTGAACAAGCGCTCCGCTTTAATACGAAGCGTTTTAAGAAAACGACGAATAATAAACTACATGAATAACAATGCA
>NW_017178867.1:0-653 GCF_001652005.2 Ceratina calcarata
GATTGTGTCGACCATCCTCTCCGCTTGACCATTAGATTGCGGATGATTTACAGGTAAGAATAAATGCGTGATTTGCATTTCTGTACACAATTTTGCGAACTGTGCTGACATAAATTGTGTACCGTGGTCACTTACCAAAACTTCTGGTGGACCATACCTGGAGAAAATCTCTCTGCAGATTTCTACAGTTCGGTTTGCTGAAATCGTTGGAGTGATACCCACGTCGAGAAACTTTGAGTATGCATCTACGAACACAAGAATGTATTGACCGTCGATTGGGCCTGCATAATCGATAAGCACTCTCTCCAATGGTCTTGTTGCGGAAGGCCATTGTTGGATTGGCGCCTTAGGCGGCATCTTCTGTGTGAGGGCACAAGAATCGCAGTGTTTCACGAGGCGTTCTATTTCCTCTGAGATCCGTGGCCAGTATACATATTCTCTAGCCAGCTGTTTCATCCTTCTAATTCCTGGATGTCCCTTATGTAGAGCAGATAAAATTTCAGGCGTCATTTGTCNCTTGAGTTTTGTTCTCAAACTTGTTCCGAAAGAGTCTATACACGAATTCCGGAGTTGCTCTACTTCGGTTTCGACAGCGCGTACACAAGAGACTTGGAGCTCGTCACTGTTGTCGTGTCTGAATTTCCCTATTAAGC
>NW_017178868.1:0-652 GCF_001652005.2 Ceratina calcarata
CTCAAATGGTGAAGCCACAAGAACCTGAGAATAGTGAAGCAGAAGAAGAAGACGACGAACCACCAAAATCAGATTTCAAGCCAATCACGGAAGAAGGTGCAATATACCAACAGAGGTATGTTATACTTTTATATATCCTTTATCAAAGACATATAACATAATTATTTTCATATTTTTTACAGGTGTAAAGTTTTCTTTAAGAAAGATGGTAATTTCGTTGACAAAGGTATTGGGACATTGTTCCTAAAACCTACTCCAAATGATAAAATCCAATTATTGGTACGCGCAGAAACTTGCTCAGGAAACTTGCTGCTTAATACTTTATTAACTGAAAGTATCCCAACTAAACGCATGAATAAAAATACGGTAATGTTAGCTTGCGTACCAAATCCTGAATCTTCGCCGCCACCAGTACCAGTTCTCTTGAGAGTGAAAACAGAGGAAGATGCCGATGCGTTGTTAGAGGCACTTATCAAAAATAAGAAGTAATTAGAAAATTAAAGCTATAAATAATAAAGATAATCCTATGAAAAAAAGAAATATGATTACGCTGATTACAGAAACTGGAGAATTTTTAAATATAAAAGACAGATCTATTTGTTATTTGTATTGATTATGATACTTTGATTTCTCGAGTAAAAGAGGATTATGT
>NW_017178869.1:0-652 GCF_001652005.2 Ceratina calcarata
ACATTACATGTAATTGAGACGTTAAAAAAATAATGTACATTCGCGTACAAAGTTAACGAAGTACTTAAAAAATAATCTACCTTTGAATAGGATCTGTACTAATTGATAAGTTATCGATAACTTATCAATAAATTACATTACCCATCGATAAGATAAATTATCTTCCGTACAACTACTGAAAGTAATTTCCGACCTAATTGTAGACGTGGAGAGGTTAAATTTTCATTGTGCAGTATAAGTGCTATGAATATTTCTCGCTCTCTCAACTTTAATAATAAGTGTTAAGGTGGGTACTCACTAGCGAACAGGGTTTACGAACACTGCTTGTGAACTGTTCGCAAACTTTTGTTAAAATTTTCGTTAGATTACCGAACATCTCGCAAACAGTGTTTAAAGTATTCGCGAACAGTACTGTGCTTTTATTGAAATGATCTCCGGTAGGGAAAGCCTGATAAGACTTGTTGCGCTATAAATCTCATCAGTACCAGCGCTGCCAGAATGCAGGACTTCTCTTCCTGTGCTATCCCTCTTTACTTCCCGAAACTTATGTTACCCATGATCATTGGGGACATGTCTAATAATACCATATGTAAGTGAGGAGATATATAGAATAAATAAAAAACCGAGTATGCGTAAAAGCTCCTAATCCGGC
>NW_017178870.1:0-652 GCF_001652005.2 Ceratina calcarata
AATAAGACGAACAAATGAAAATTATAAATAATTATAAATAATTATTAATAAATTATGCAATTTAAGAACACACTTTATGAAGAGATTGCCATAGCTAACTGGTTAACCAACAATTCGAAAATGAATTATTACTATAAATTTTCATTGGAAATCTGAACATGACATAATCACATCTATTCAGACTAGAGTCACATCAGCTCAGATTTTCTATCTTCTCTTTGAATAAAAAGAATGCAAATTAACTGACGCGGTTGAATTGAATCACGCCGTCAGCTTTCTTATTGTAGCTATTTTGTTACACACCGTAGATACGTCGCGCGATGTACTATAAGACAGCATTACTATCCTGAGAGTGGTTGGGGTTGGGTGGTCGTGGTAACCGGCGTTATAGTGCAAATTCTTGCCGCGGGAATTCACGGGGCTTGCGGGGCCTGGTTGATGCTGGAAGGAGCCAAACGATACCGTCAACCCATTTTCAACGTAGGTACGGTATGCAGAGTTCACCCCAATTCTACCTTCTATGTATATCAACGTGTAACTCGTCCAGGTGAATCACGAAATTATTCCCCAAAAGACGATATAAATAAATAATTATATTAACTATTACTTGCTATCATGTTTTTTTGTGTAATTTCATAATCCTCAACATGCT
>NW_017178871.1:0-651 GCF_001652005.2 Ceratina calcarata
CCGAGTCCTCCTCCTCGCAAGGAGACGCGAACTCTTTCCTCCCGAATACCCAGAACGGTATTCGGTTATACTTGGGACGAATCGATAGATATTGACCTCGGGGACTAATACCTAGGAATTCTCAATGGAAACTAAATACAATTTAAATGAATTATAGTACTCCTCTGAATATAACCCAAAATACGAGACTAAAGAAAATAAAACAAAAGATAATAATAAAGGACCAAATTATCTAAGTAACAGCAATTATTGTTAGAAAAGCGTGGTTTGGCGCACTTTGTTATGTTCGCAATCTTCTTGCAACGAAGACGATCGAAGACACACGAAGATCTCCGATTCGTCTTAACTAGCCTTGGCGAGTAGCAACAGCCGCTCTCGCGTTAGTCTCTTTCCATACGGCTACTAGATTGCCAGCTTACAAAGAGAGCTTATTGTATTACCTTATATCTATATCAAGTGTAGTGATACGCGAAGAACGTTTCGAATATTCGAGACGGCAATTAAAGAGAAACCTTTTCATTATTACATATCTTGCATTTAATAAATTTAGCCTTTGTCTGAGCGTTCGTTAAATATTTTTGAATGTTTTGAATAGTACCGATATGCGTCGTTGAAACGTTCTCTTCGGAGAAACGATTAGTATCGAAATGT
>NW_017178872.1:0-10479 GCF_001652005.2 Ceratina calcarata
CAGCACCATCGAATTGGGGACACCGAAACCTGGGCCGTGAGCACTCTCATTTCCTGTCTGATGTGACTCATGCGGAACCTTCTCATTTAATCTCGAATTTCTAACAATGTTCGACGAAATATCGGTAACTTCGCACATTGAGTACAACCAATATAAAGATAACATCGAAGGCATGTGTGAAGACGGTGGTATAATTGACCATGCCCTCGTCTTCATGTTTAAAGCCATTACGACGCAACCAATTTGTTACTCTTTCAGCAAGGGGCTCGCAAGGCCGAAAGCACTAAAAGAGTTAATAAGAGGGTTGATAAGCACATTGAATGGAGTGAATGGTACGTAGTATTTACTAAGCACTGTATGAAATTGGATAAAACATGAAAATCCATATTATCCTGAATCTTTCCCCCTGTCGGTAAAAAAGGCGATACGTCTCTTTTGCGGAGCGACATCCGTACGTTCGCAGCTCTCTTGGCGCTGGTTACCAGGTTTTCCACTGGTGCGCGCGCCGCGGACCGTTAGTCCATTATTCGTGCCATGCGTTCGCCCGAGTACCATGTACATCCAACTCTTATTCTAATTAAACGTTTTGTATTTGCTAAAATAGCGCGTACCTATTTTTCACTCCCGGCCTACCATTGCGTCAGGTTATGGGCCCAGGACGGTCAAAGTGAGAAGAACAAAAGCGAGGTTACGCTCCTTTTGTTCTCGCGGCCTCGTCCGACATTTTGTTTTTTCGTTGATAATTCTCTCGATTACCACGAGGTCCAACGTACAACGGCAAAATGAACACCACCGGTGTTAGATTTGAAGTACTTGGAAAGGAAAACTACGACACCTGGAAAATGCAGATGCGTGCCGTCCTAATAAAAAATGAATCGTGGGGATATGTGAGTGGTGCAATCGAAAAACCGAGGCCGGAACAGAAGGCCGAACTGAAGGCTTGGTTAGCAGCGGACCAAAGAGCACAGTCATCTTAGCTCATTCACTCATTCTAGCAATAGGTCCGTCCGAACTGAAGCAAATAAAAGGGTGCGACACATCAGCGGGGATCTGGACGAGATTAGAAGAAATTTATCAATCGAAAGCGCCAGCGCGTAAGGCCACGTTGATAAATCAGTTAATGTCGACAAAGATGCAAGAGGGAGACGACGCTCGGGAACATACACGTAAGTTCCACGACATTGTCGACAAGCTCGCCGAAATGGAGGTCATAATCGATCCGGATTTATTGTCGATAATCTTGCTCAGAAGCCTCCCCGAGTCTTACGAGAATTTCAGGTGCGCGATGACGTCACGCGACGATCTCCCGAACACGGAAATTCTACGCATTAAAATCGGTGAAGAAAGCGACACTCGAAAGGACGCATCTCGAAACGAAAGATAGAACGCGTTGGCAATTGGAAAGCCGGAACATCGTAAATCACAGAAGAACTCATCAACGAAATCCAATTCGAGCCAAGACACGACGAGGGACGCGAAGATGAAATGTTACAACTGTGGTACGATTGGACACCGATCCAAAAATTGCACGAAGCCGAGAAAATCAAAGCACCGTCAAGGCGACAACGCAGAAAACGTGTCCATGTATGCAGAGGCGCAAGAGACGACGCACGAAGCTTATCGAGTCGAAGGTGATGACGGAGAGATGTGATGCCTTGACAGCGGGTGCACATCACACATGTGCAAAGACGCACATGCTTTCCAAAAGGTTACCGAAGGCGAAATCGGACAACTAAACCTCGCAAGCAACGCGAGCACCAGCATCAAAGGGAAAGGGTCCATTTCGACAGCATTTAAACAAAATGGCCGAACCACGTCAGTAACGATACAGGAAGCGCTACATGTGCCAGATCTACACACCAATCTTATGTCAGTTTGTAAGATTACAGATAAAGGAAATTCCGTCATTTTCTCGAAGTCGCACGCGAAAGTCACCGATAACAAGGGAAACGTGATTCTCACCGCAGAACGAATTCGAGACCTATACTACTTCAAGGGGAAGTCTGTGGCAGAGTGCAAGAAAATCACGAACGAGTACGAGAAACGCATCCCCGAGAAGGACTCGCTTGAAGAGTGGCATATCAGGCTGGGGCACTTGAACGCGCAATATCTACGCGAAGCTATAAAAAGGGGACATGTTCGCGGGATAAACGTCAGAGACATGGACGAAAACTTCGAGTGCGAGACGTGCATAATGGGAAAAATGCATCGGCTACCATTCCCAAAAGTCTCGGAAAGAAAAACGGAGGTAGGCGATCTGATACATTCGGACGTATGCGGGCCGATGCGGATACCTTCGCACGGAGACAACAAATACTTCTGCACCTTCATAGACGATAGATCCGAATGGTGCGAAGTCAGATTCATCAAACAGAAAAATCAAGTTCTGAAAGAGTTTGACGGGTTCAGGGCACTCGTAGAGACTCAGCGGGGCCGAAGAATTAAAGTATTGCAGTCAGATAACGGGCTCGAGTACTTAAACAGAGAATTCGACGAGCTGCTGAAGCCAAGGAATAACGAGAAGACTATCAGCGCCGTACAATCCGCAGCAAAACGGGCTAGCGGAGAGAAGAAACCAGTCTCTGATGGACAAGGCAAGATGTCTTCTATTACAGTCCGGGCTGCCAGCGTCATTCTGGGCGGAGGCCGTCAACGCGGCCAACTATATACACAACAGGTGTCCGTCAAGAAGGCTCGACGGAAAGACGCCATACGAAATATGGATCGGGAGATCCCCAGACGTCACAAACCTTAGACGCTTTGGAAGCAAAGTCCAGGTAATGTACCGCGCCGTCGGAAGGAGCAAACTCGACGCTCGTTCGGATATACCGAGGAGACGAAAGGATACAGAATATGGATTCCGGAAGAGCGAAAAGTGGTGATCTCGAGGGACGTCGCATTTCTCGACCAGTGGCCGACGTTGCCAAACTCAAGAGTTGCTAACGATGAGGACGAGGAGCTTGATTTTCTACTCACAGATGCTTCTCAACCTCGTAGAAATGACGAGAACGAAGGGTCCACAAGCGCGGATCAGACTCAACGAGACGACGATCCGGAGGAGGAAGATGTCCACGATCTCACGCAGACGGACGGAAGGCATGGAGGCTCCGTTGATATCGATGAGAGTGACGCAGACAGCGAAGGCTCCCATAATTCGGACACTTCTGTAAAGGGGAAAAGCCAAGCAGCACCGACAGACCGAGTCTTGAGGCCACGATCACGGAAGATAAGCAAGGAAGTTGCGTCTACGGACCGAGTTCTACGGTCATCCTCGTCGAAATCAAACGAAAAGGCAAGTATATCCGAAACCATCCCGATCCCCGAAGAAATAGAGCCAGTCGCTCTCGCTTTTCTGTCAGAGGTGCCGGTGAACGAAGCACTGTCCGGCCGTGAACATCAGGAATGGATGAAAGCGATGGCAAGGGAGATGGACTCCATAATCTCCAACGAAACTTGGTATCTCGTGCCGAAAAGCCAAACCACGTCCAAGGTCATTGGCAGTCGTTTCGCCTTGCGATACAAGCACGGAGAGAACGACGAGATCAAGCAAAGAAAGGCAAGGATCGTAGCGAGGATCTGTCTGCCCCTGATACCATGAGAAGGTAAGGACTACAGATCAACCGCACCACTTAAAACAGCAGAGGGTACAACCACAGGAAAACGAGTAAAATCGCTGAGAAGAAATGGAATGAATCTCGTGTATACCAAATTCAGCAGGCAGCTGGAACGAGGCACCACACCGGGATACAATCATCACAAAGAAGAGACCACCAAGAAGCATTAGAGAGCGCAATATGCATTAGTCTCCATGAAATAGATCATTGTTACCATTTCTCAACGCGTAATTTCATTCGAGAAAGAAGATGCCGATTTCACACAAGAAGAAGAGATCATGCTGAGAAGTCGTCTGATATTTCGGACGACGATTTTGTACTCGACGAGCCCCCAAGGGGCGCGCCTGACGCTGGATCTGTTGCTGTCGCACCTGTGGAATCACCCTGCAACAACACCACATTCAGCGAGCAGTTCTGGTCGCAAAACGACTCGAACGAAATCATAGACGTCAACAGATCTGAGAAGCTTCCACGGCATGGAGATCTAAGTAGTAAGCCGTGCCCCTCCCACTATTAAAACCGATGAACCGGACAAGAACAATCGGAAACTGCCGACCACCCCGACTACCAGAGACGCTAAGACCGATAGTATGTACGACGATGTATCACGTAATCTTTCTCACCGAGATTTGCTAATTACTTCCCGACTTTATTCGTGGATATTAAACGAGAACAATTGGTTCACAAGATTCTCCACGGCAGCCAGACACATAAAAGAGGGAGACCGTCAAGGGAACGACCTTGTCCGAGATGGACTCCGGTCACAGTACGGGTAACGCTGGATCATTGAGCACGGCGTCGGTCGGGCTGATAGGTTCGATCGTATGTACTATGTACCATCTGCTCAGCTTAGCTTTCCGCGCCTCGCTTGGTGGAAAACACCGGCATTCGTTCCTGCGATCGGAAATTACACCGTAAGCAACTCGGTAGCGATCGATCGGTCGACCGACGGACCGGAGTCAGGATTGTGCTCACCTGGTTACGTCGCGGTCGGAGTACTCTTGGCCCGACCCCTGCGGCCAAGAGTTCGGAGCGAGGGGAGCGGTCGAGCGAGGGATCGGTCAGCCTCCCGATCGGGCTTCGCCCGCTGGCTATTCCCGGATAATCGATTCGGCAACTGCTCCCTTTGTTTTATTAGCATCTGTTACATCCGGGGCACTCCCTCGGGGCTCTGGGGCTCGTCTGCCAGTCAGTGTGCCCTCGGCGGGGGTAGGGAAGCTGGCATGGTCCTAGCGGCCGAGAATTGTCGGGAATGGGAACGATCGAGCTCGAGATCGGGCGGTCTTTTGGCCGGGTTTCGCTCGCTGGCTTGCCCTGGATGCCGACTCGGCAAGTGCTTCTTTTGTCTTACTTTTGATCGCCTGGGCAGCTCCGAAAATCACACGGTCGAGTCGATACTCGAGCACACGGATATATAAGCGATAACAGCCCTGAGTCATACCCGGAAGTCAGCAAAACGTAGCAAACGCGATCACTGATGGCAAAGCAGCAATATTAAAACTTTAACCTCTTGTTATTATTAAATCCAAGAACGTAGTAACGTAGAGTCACAAGGGGAACCTTCTCCCTTGACAAACCTGTCAACCAGCGTGCGCGCCGATGTGCGATCTTAAATATAAGTATCCAAAACCGATGGTCTGAAGCCGACCAATAACTTTTAAAATTGTTGCATGTACTTACGTGCTCTGGCGACGGCGCGCCGGTGAAGCGAGGATGAGTGGTTCTGTCCTCAGCGAAGAAGTGGTTGTCCAACGGCTGACACTGGTTGACCCACAGCGGGTATCCGTTCGAAAGCTTCACGAACTTGATGGCTTTGTTAAGCCATTTAACTGTTCTCTGCGATTACAGGAGATTACGATTCACAGGAGATTAATATTCCCCCGTTCTTGCGATAAAACAAGGGAAAATTGAGTGTAACGCAGCACATTCCCTTCTTCTCTCTGACCTCGAACAATCTCTCAATGCAAGCGTTCAACGCATCACCGCAGTCTTCAGTTTCCTTCATTAACACCAGCTGTTGGGTCCCGGACAGATACTATCGTCAGTTGGATAGACGACTATCCAATGTGCGTTCCAAACGGTGTGGGAGAGAGACAAACGATTGCAAATCTCACATCACATTCGTTCATTCGCGAGGAAGTGAGACTTGAAAGTGAGAAAGACGCAACTGAAGCGTTGGCCGTGAAATACGGTGGTGCGAAGAAAAGACTCTTAACATACACAAGCACTCTTACATAGTGTGGCGGCTGGGAGTTCGGTAGGAAATGGTTTCGTGTTAAACGAAATTGTCCTGCCGATCTTCCACGTAAACACGTAGACGTAAAAACAGTCGAGCGAATAAACACTCGAGGGCACAAAAGATTGCCGCCTCGAAGAGACACGGTGTTCGGTTACGCGTCGCAAAGTTTGTTTATATTCTGGCAAAGGTAGAGAGAAGGGAGGACGCGGTTTGGCGGAACAAGTCCGAGCCAGGGTGCTCGTAATTTTTCACAGGGCCGGAAAGTGGGGACGACGCGACCATGGTGGGGTCTGGTACTTGATGGGGGTATGCTAGGCATGGTCAGCGAAGGCGCATGAGGGGAATAGTAGTGGGGCTCGAAATACGGGCGAAAAAGAGGGGAAGCGAGCCGCCTGTGAAAAATTACGAGCACCCTGGTCCGAGCTGGAGTCAGTTAGCTCGGGATGCTCTGAGCATTAACACCGCCGAACGAACAAATGTTTGTTTTGACCGATAGTTAGGTGAATAAAGTGATTTCTCGTTATTGTTTAACCCTCGTCAGTTTCTTACCTATTCCCGCGTCGCGTTGCATCCAAATTGATGACCCCGACGTGATCTTAAAAACGGGATAGCGCGAAAACGGGAAGTTTTAAGTAAAAAAGAAAAAAAAAACAATTTGAAACCATGAGTGACGACAGTGATCAAACCAAGGATGAAACATCAGTGGTCACGAGTGGAGTGAGTGCCGCGACTTTACGAGTGCCAAAGTTTTGGCCGAAAAAAACGAGACTGTGGTTCAACAGCTTGGAAGCTCAGATCGTGTTAAACAAAATAACACGAGACGAGACAAAGTTCTCGTATGTCATCGGCCAGCTCGACGAAAAGTACATGGAGGAAGTCGAGGACATAATCACCGACCCTCCGGAGCAAGGGAAGTATGAAAAGCTGAATGCGGAGCTGATCAAGCGCCTCACCCACTCAGATGGCACGAGGGTGCGAAAATTGATCGAAAGCGAGGAGATAGGAGACCGCACGCCGTCTCAATTCTGGCGCCATTTGAAGAACTTGTCTGGAAATGCAGTCAATAACGAATTCCTAATGCAGATGTGGAAGAATCATCTGCCTGAGAAGGTGCAGCTAGTGCTCGCTAGCATCCTCAACCTGGAACCAACACAACTGGCGGAAGTGGCTGATCGGGCGTACGATATCTCGTCCGACAGAGGCAGCATCTCAGCAGTGACTTCTAAACCGAGCGCGGAAGGAGTCAACGAGCAAATTAAGCAGCTTGAACGGCGAATGGAGGACATGGCGAGTGACATTCGCATGCTTAAAAAAGCCATGTACAATCGCGGAAGAAGCAGCTCGAGAGGCGGCTCGCGAAGCCGTTCAAGAGGCGGAACACGGAGCGACGGCAAGAGCCGCGAGCAGGGTGACTCCAATCATCAGGGGTATGTTGGTACCACCAAACTTTCACGGAGAAGTCGACCCGGTGCAAATCACCTTGCAACTGGAAGACGGAAAACGGTCAGGACCGTCAGTAAACGCGGCGTCACATGATGATCCAAAAGCAGGCCGCATATTCATCACCGACAAGAGGTCCAAGATTGTTTTCCTCATCAACACAGGAGCCGATTTGTGTGTGTTTCCGCGATCGCGAGTGCGAGGACGTATACCGAAGAGTAGCTATGAACTTTTCGCAGCAAATGACACGCGTATCGCGACGTGCGGCACGGAAGTGATGAAACTAAACTTATTCCTCCGACGCGAGTTTCCGTGGTGTTTCGTAATAGCCGACGTCGACACGCCAATTATCGGTATGGATTTTCTAGCACACTACAACTTGTTAGTTGATCCCCGTAATCGCAAGCTCATTGATCGAACACAAAGCTGGGCGCGTTCGGCCGTTTAGCGCGCGAGGATGAAAAAACGGATTCGGTGAAAACAATCGCCGGAGACTCGGTGTTCCACCAACTCCTCGCCAAGTACCCGGACTTTACGCGACCACCAGTGTTCAAGCACGAAACATTGAAGCACCGTGTGCAACATCACATAAAAACGACGCCCGGACCGCCTGTACATAACAAACCCCGTCGGCTCGCCCCGGATCGCTTAAAAATGGCGAAGGCCGAAATTGAACTCTTGCTGAGCCAAGGCATTGTACGCCCCTCCAAGAGTCCATGGGCTTCTCCATTACACCTGGCTGACAAAAAGGATGGCAGCAAACGAGCCTGACAGATACTCACCGCGAACATCGAGGATTCTACGCAGCATCTAAAAGGGAAGAAAATATTCTCCAAGATCGATCTGGTAAAAGCTTTTAATCAAATTCCAGTCGCAGAGGAAGATATACCGAAAACAGCTATAACTACACCGTTTGGTTTGTTCGAGTACCTTTTTATACCCTTCGGTTTGCAAAACGCGGGACAAACGTGCCAACGTTTCGTGGACGAAATGATTCGCGGATTTGATTTTGTGATAGCTTACATCGATGATTTCCTTATAGCCTCGGACAACGAAAAAGATCATCTCGAACATTTAAAGCAGCTTTTCGAACGAATGAACCAATATGGCGTAGTTATAATCCCGGCGAAATGCGTTTTCGGCGTGAGAGAAATAACGTTCCTAGGCTACCTTATGAACAGCGAGGGTGTAAGGCCGGTCCTCGAGCACGTAGAAACAATCGCGAATTATCCTAAGCCGATCACGATAAAGCAATTGAGGAGATTTTTAGGGATGATAAATTTCTACCGTCGTTTTATACCTGGGGCTGCGGACATACTGCAACCACTCAACGACCTATTAAAAGTGTCGAAAAAGGGCAACGCACCAGTTCCGTGGATAGAAGCAGCGGAAGGAGCTTTCAGTAAAACGAAAGACAGCGTAGCGAAAGCGTCTTTATTAGCCCACCTCGTACCTGGCGTGCCTCTTAATATAACAGTCGATGCGTTGGGCTACGCGATCGGAGGCGTGGTACAGCAGCTCGTAAACAAAGTGTGGCAACCTCTGTCGTTTTTCACGAGGTCTCTTTCCGCCGCCCAACGAAAGTATAGCGTGTACGACTGCGAACTGTTAGCTATGTATGCGGCTGTGAAAAAGTTTAAACATCATACCGACGGTCGAAATTTCGTAATATATACGGACCACAAACCTTTAACATTCGCATTTAAACAGACCCTCGAAAAATGCTCGCCACGACAATTTCGCCATCTTGACTATATCGGCCAGTACACAACCGATATAAGACATGTAAAAGACAAGAACAATGAAGTGGCCGACGCGCTTTCGAGGATCGAGGCAGTCTCACGAGCACCAGATTATCAGGCACTCGAGGCAGCTCGAAAACTAGATCCAGAACTAATTGAAATTTTACAATCTAATAATAGTAGCTTAAAACTAAAAAAGATTAATTTTCCTGGATTTTAGGTCCGTCTATATTGTGACACGTCGAACGATTCAGTAAGACCGTATGTTCCGACACCTTTAAGGCGTTCCATTTTTAATTCTCTGCACGGGCTCTCCCATCCGGGAATCAGAGCAACACAGAAATTAATTATGGAACGTTTCGTGTGGCCGTCGATAAACAAAGATTCCCGCACATGGGCACGCCAATATATTTCGTGCCAGCGATCCAAAATCACGCGGCACGTAGCATCGGAAATTTTGATAGCCCAAATAGCCGGTTCGAACACATACACATAGACCTCTAGGACACTATAGGACCGATATCTTGCTCGCAAGGTTTCAAATACGTCTTAACAGCTATAGATAGGTTCTCGCGGTGGCCTGAAGCAGTGCCGTTGAAAGAAATAGGTGCGGAAACAGTGGCTAAAGCTCTAATGGGTGCCTGGATCTCTTGTTTTGGCATTCCATTGAGAATAACGACAGATCAAGGTCGTCAGTTCGAGTCCCAGTTATTTAAGGAGCTTACCCGTCGGTTAGGTGCATCACACCTTCGCACAACGGCATACCATCCGCAAGCTAATGACATGGTCGAAAGACTGCATCGGCAATTAAAGTCTGCCATAAAATGCCATGAGACGGAAAATTGGCTGGATCGGCTACCTATAATTCTCCTTGGAATCCGCATGGCGTACAAAGAAGACCTGAAGGCCACCGCGGCCGAGATGGTGTACGGTGCAGGTATACGTTTACCCGGAGAATTTTTTATCGCAAGTAGTAAGGAAGGAAGTTCGGAGTTCGCAAACCAAATGCGCGAACATATTCAGAAACTGCGACCTGTACCAGCGTCGAGACATGGAGCGAAGAAAATGTTCGTTTTCAAAGAACTTTCCTCGTCTCCATTTGTATTCGTTCGTCATGACGCTGTAAGAGGCACGTTGCAACAAACCTACGACGGACCCTTTCAAATCGAAAAACGCGACGAAAAGTATTTTACGCTAAAAATTAACAACAAAAGTGTAAAGATAGCGATAGACAGAATAAAACCGGCGTATACAACGAATTGCGAGCTAGAACAAAATGTAACATCGCAAGAGGAATCTGATAACGATGAAGAAATCACACACAAAGTAAATCCAGAGAGTATTGAAAATGCAACAAATCGATTTAGGTCGATAGCCGGCCGAAAGGTGAGGTTTCCCCAACGTTATCAAGCTGGATTTAATTAAATGTAACCCTAAATTTAAA
>NW_017178872.1:12477-18588 GCF_001652005.2 Ceratina calcarata
AATTGTTATTCTGG
Source organism: Ceratina calcarata (assembly GCF_001652005.2). NCBI lineage: Eukaryota > Metazoa > Arthropoda > Insecta > Hymenoptera > Apidae > Ceratina > Ceratina calcarata. The sequence continues at coordinate 12,492 of NW_017178872.1, forward strand.
TTATTTATAAGAAATTTTATAAACAAATACTTATAGATAATCTAAGAAACAATACATGCAAGACATATAAAAAAAAACTATGTAGACAAAATGTAAACAAAAAAAAGACAAGCGTTGTCACTGGTAAGGCGGTAGTGTGGCGGCTGGGAGTTCGGTAGAAAATGGTTTCGTGTTAAACGAAATTGTTCTGCCAATCCTCCAGGTAAACGCGGAGACGTAAAAACAGTCGAGCGAATAAACACTCGAGGGCACAAACGATTGCCGCCTCGAAGAGACACGTGTGTTCGGTTACGCGTCGCAAAGTTTGTTTATATTCTGGCAAAGGTAGAGAGAAGGTTTGACGGAACAAGTCCGAGCTGGAGTCAGTTAGCTCGGGATGCTCTGAGCATTAACACCGCCGAATGAACAATAGTACTTTGTGCACCAAGAGCCGAAAATGGGTCTTTCCGGGCGAGGTTGATGTTTGAGCACGAGTGGCAGTCGAAGGCGCCACAGGCGCCCGAGATGAACACGAGCTGCTCAGAACATCATCCGAGCCTGGAATGGTCCATTCGGCCCGTGTCGCACACAATATTTTTCATAAAAAGGGCATAAAAAAGACCATTTTCGGCCTCGTGTTATGAAAATGTATGTTTTGGCCGATAATTAGGTGAACAAAGTGATTTCTCGTTATTGTTTAACCCTTGTCAGTTTCTTACCTATTCCCACGTCGCGTTGCATCCAAACATAGACCTTTTAGAAAACTTTCTTTGAATGTTCATGATTTCTCCACGTACTTTCAAACAGAATTTTCGTTTGTCCATCCCTCAGAAAAAGTTATACTTGAATTAAAAAGTTGTACCGGTACGCTTAGTTGCGGATCATTTTTACCAAATTCGGAATTTATTATTCATGTCCGTGCAGGTTCACTAATATTTTTCGTTTATCTGATTTGGTGGCTATTCAAACAGTGAGAAAGTAATTTTTCACTTTGTTGTTTTAATGCAATTTATTCATGAAATACAACTTATAAAAGAACAAATACACTTGCGCATGTTAACGAACATAAGAGTAAGAAACGTGGAGACGTACGTTGGAAGAACGAGCAGTAAGTATAGATACATAAACGCTAGACGGCGCCATAAAGAAAAGACCGCGTTGTATGAAATGTATAAGTTTTTATGTAATACACAACACCCCCTCTCAACGGGTATTTTCGTCTATTCTGACCACTCCAAGTCCTGTTGAGCATCTCTAGTGGTTCGGCCCAAATAACGGTTTCGTTAGTACATCAGCTGTCATCTTGTTAGTAGCGATATACTTTACATTCAATTCCTTATTCTCGAAGACCTCTCGTACAAAATGGTGACGAATGTCTGTATGTTTTGTTCTGGAGTGATAAACGGGGTTGTGCATCAACTTTTGTGCGCCTTGGTTATCACAATATACGATTGTCTTTTTCGCGTTAGATTTCATGAGACCAATTTCCTTGAGAAAACGGCGTAGGTATATTGTCTCCTTTGCAGCTTCGCTGAATGCCATATATTCGGCCTCCGTACTAGATAACGCCACTGTTGGCTGCTTTTGTGACTCCCATGTTAGAGCTGCGTTTGCGAACTTGAACATGTATCCAGTATAGGATCGGCGATCATCGAGTGATCCACCCCAATCAGCATCGACAAATCCAAGCAGTTCTTCACCTGTCCTCTTGTATAACAGTCCATGACCATTGGTGCCTTTTAGATAGTGTAAGACGCGTTTTGCAGCAGTCCAATGTTGTTTGCCTGGGTTTCGGTTGACCTGACTTAATGAGCTTACAGCATAGGCGATGTCCGGTCGTGTGGAGGTAGATAAATACATGAGACTTCCAATCAAACGTTGATAAGGTACGTCTTGCATCTCTTTGATTTCCTCTTCATTTGTCGGTTCCATTTCTTTTGAGAGTTTGATGCTCGGATCCATGAGTGTTTTTCCAGTCTTACAGTCCTTCATGCCGAATCTTTCGAGAACTTCTTCTATGTATTTTCTTTGCGACATAAAAACAGATTTGTTGACTGGATCTTGCTTAAACTCAATTCCAAGACAATAATGTAATTTCCCTAGATCTTTCATCTGAAATTTTTGAAACAGATTTAGTTTTAATTTCTCGTAGCTTTCGAGATCATTTGTTGCGATGATCAAATCGTCAACATATATAGACATTAAGAGGATTCGACCTTGATTCTACATCATTCAGCACACAGTTCAGCTCAACTGGGGGTTCAGACTCCTTGTCTAGAGGGACAGATCCCTCGTCTCCAGGGACAGTTTCTTCGGTGTCGTCCCTTAGTTCTACGAGGACTAAGTCAGAAATACCCGAACTCTGTTGACCGTTGGTGATTCCAGTTTTCTTAGGAATTTCGATGAACTTGACATCTCGAGTCTTGATAATTTTTCTTGAGACTGGGTCCCAGACTCGATAGGCCTTCGATTCATCTGAGTATCCCACGAGTAAACATTCCTTTGGTCGATCAGCAAGTTTACTTTTATTGGGAGTTTTATCCAATGCCAATGCTCGAGAACCGAAGATTCTCATATGGGAAACCTTTGGTTCTGACCCATATTACACTTCGTATGGTGTCTGTCCATCTAGTTGCTTTGTCGGGCACCGATTCCTAATGTACGCAGCCGTCAATATGGCTTCTGCCCAAAATTCGTGCGGTAAGCCTGAGTCAATTAGTAAGCATCTAGCCATCTCAATTAAAGTGCGATTCATTCGCTCGGCCTTGCCGTTCTGTTGAGGTGAATATGCTACCGTTTTCTCTCTTCGGATACCAGCACTATCCAATACGTCGTTGAAGTCCTTACCGCAATATTCCAGCCCGTTATCTGTTCGTAACGTCTTGACAGTCCGCTCTGTGTGATTTTCCGCTAGAGCTTTGAATTTTAAGAATGCGTGTCTCACTTCACTTTTGTTTTTGAGAAAATGAACTTCTACCCAATTGCTCTTGTCGTCGATGAAAGTTGCAAAGTAGAACTTCCCTCCAATTGACTTGACACGAAATGGTCCACAGACATCTGAATGGACGAGCTGGAGCAACTTTGTGCTGCGGGTTTGAGACGCCTTTGGATAAGGGCTTGCTGTCTGCTTCCCGAGGAAACAGGTTGTGCATGTGGATAATGTGTCAGTTGGTGTGAAGCTTATCCCACTGACCATCTTCAGCTGTAAAAGTTTTTTCAAATCAGTTTCGTTCAAGTGACCATACCTTTTGTGCCACAAATCTATTTCTTGATATTTTTCAGGCTCGACTCGTTCAGTGGAATCTGGGTTGGTCTTCGTAAGAATTTTCTGGTTATTTGTGTCTTTTAACTGGTCATTCGCTACCGGTTCATTGTTCGAGACATGATTGGCGAATTCCACTGGGTTGATGAAATAGAGATCGCCTTTTCTGTAGGCTGTTAATGATACTTCTTCATTTGCACTCAATAACTCAGCTCTTTTTTCTGTGAATACGAAACGACGACCGCCCCTCACAGCTTTGGAAACTGAAAACAGATTTGCTTTTAGCATGGGGACTAAAAGTGTGTCTTCTAGTCTTATATTCTTGATTCGGTCGTTGTGTGGTACACTTAGATGAACTGTTCCTTTTCCATTTATTCGGGTCGTTTCATCTATAGCTAGTTTAACGTCTTGATTGTTTACAGGAGTTATTTCTGCGAAAACTCGTTCGTGGCGACACATATGCGACGTTGCTCCGCTATCCACGCACCAACTTTGTTCGGTATTAACTATTCCAACACTACATGCATTAGAAGTAGACAAATTTGCGACAGCTGTATAAGCTTCTTCAGGACAGTTTGCCTTTTCTCGCTTGTCTCTTCCTTTGGCCATTCGAGTTCTGCATTCAGATGCTTTATGTCCCAGCTTTTTACAAAAATTGCACTTGTAACGTTTTCTTTCAGACTTTTCAGTCTCTCTTTGGTTTAATTCAATATTACTAGACTTATAGCTAGTTTTCTTTGGATTTGAGTACCTTTGCTTAGACACAGACAATGCTTCCGAGTCCTCTCGGATTCCTTTGCCTTTTCGTGCATTGAATTCTTGGAGTAGTTTCACTTTGAGAGCTTCGGTGTCGGGTAGTTCATCCCTTGCTTCTATAGCGCATCGAAAGTTGTCATACGAATCAGGGACACTGTACAGGAGTAATATAGCCAATAGGTCTTCAGAGATTGTGATATCCATCTTACATAGTTTGTCAACCGTATTAAGAAAATTGGTTACATGACTGGCCATATCATCGTCTTCTTTCATTTTTGTGAATAGGAGCCTTTTTAACAAGGACGCCTTCTTTGCCAGTCCCTTTGACTGGTAGATACTCTCGAGTTTAATCCACATTTCCCTGGACGTAGTGCTTTTTTTGACGTGACACAATTCGGAAGTATTGATAGCGAGTGTTATATCAGCTTTAGCCTTGTGGTCGTTTTTATCCCACGCTGCTATTTCAGCGGTGTTCGCATCGGTGGCTGGTACAGCCTGTTCGGGCCTAGGTTTTGTTCCATCGACGTATTCCCATCTGTCGTTTTTTACTAGGACAGCTTCGATTTGTTGCTTCCAAGTATCATAATTCTCCTTACCCAATCTGTCTATTTGGATTGCGAATCCTGAGGCCATGATTGTTATTCTCCTTATACAACTTTCAGACGGTAGCAAACTTTTGGGGTTAGGTTTGCTTCTTTCTCCGTCCTGGTCGGTGACTGAGATTCTTTTTTTTTGTTTTTACACACGCGCGCAGTTCGTTCGTCCTAGACCTATAACCTGTTGTTTTAATGCAATTTATTCATGAAATACAACTTATAAAAGAACAAATAAACTTGCGCATGTTAACGAACATAAGAGTAAGAAACGTGGAGACGTACGTTGGAAGAACGAGCAGTAAGTATAGATACATAAACGCTAGACGGCGCCATAAAGAAAAGACCGCGTTGTATGAAATGTATAAATTTTTATGTAATACACAACACACTTGTAAAACGTGTAAGAGGAAAAACTACTCCGTTATTTTAGTCGAGATCGTTTATGATTGCGGTGTATATTACAATCGTTCGCGCCAACTTTACATTGTATCGATATCGCGACTGGTTATACAGGGTGTCCCAGAACTACTACTACGCCCGAAAATGAGGAGGAGCTGAGGTGATTTTGAACAAATTTTTCGCAACGGAAAAGCGAGGCGTGGTTATTGAGTTACTAACAAAAATCCCCGCCCAATCAGAGCGCGAGTATTCGCTGTGAGCTTCTGGTTGGAGGGGATACACAAAGCTACTATTAGCGCTTATTGTGACGAAATCGTGAACTTTTGTTTTACATTTTCTTGGATTTTCTGTGAAACGAGAACGTAAATTATTAAAATAAAGTAATGGGTGGCTCTACGTGTTGCGTCGTTAATTGTAAGAACACTTCTTACAATTGTACGTATAAGTTTTATAGATTTCCTACTGCACATCATAAATTAGATCAGAGAAAAAAGTGGATTTGTGCTGTAAGAAGAATAGAGTAAGTACAAACATAATCTTGTTATTGCAAAACAGTGTTATTCTAAAAGAAGTGTAATAAAGTGGTGTGATTCTTTTCTTAGTTCTGATGGGTCATCGTGGACTCTGAAACCATGTGATAAAATATGCAGTGCACATTTTGTTGGAGGCTTGAAATCAGAGACTGTATTAAGCCCAAGCTATGTACCAAGTATATTTCCAAGCATATATAAAAGAAGAAAAGTCAATGAAACAGCCTCTAAGAATAGGTAGGTGAGAGATGTAATTATTTGTGTTTGTGAGTAAATAATTATTTGTTATAATTTGACAACTTATTGTATTCAATTAATGTATTTTATTTATAGACATGATCGCTACATGGAAAGAAGGTTATTGTCTAAAAAGCAACCAGCAATGAAACAAACATATGTTTCTATTGACGAGCACCAAATGGATTTAGCAATAGATGGTTTGGCCGAAGAAAGTACAGTCGGATATGAAACTGAGAAGAAATTTGTGGATGAAGCATGTCAAGTCGAAATAATGTTCTGTGAAGAAGATTATCCAGAAACTAATATGCTTATTTGTAATAGATACATTTTTAATA
>NW_017178872.1:19500-21457 GCF_001652005.2 Ceratina calcarata
ATGTTCCTGACGCTTTTGTAAGGCACGAGTCGGAGACGGCAGACTTCGGCAGGTGGGCGCTCGACCCCAGCGATAGGTCGCTGGGTTGGCTGGCGGACACGGGGCGACCGCGCAAGGAGCGGTCGCTCTGGTTCCGTTGTTACCTCTCCTCGGTCGAATATGACCGTTAAAAGCGAGAGGCCCTTCGTGGAGATAGGGACTAATCGTGTTCCTAGGCTCGGGCGTTGTTGCCGCTGAGCGCGTCACCTGGGAAGGGTGGCCACTCTAGGGTAGTGGCTCGCCTGTCGCGCTCGCGGCTCGGCCAGATTAGCATGGGAAACATCAATTAGGTCGTGATTCGTATTTTCTGAGAAACTAGTCAATGGCGACGCGTCGCGTATGTATATATTAGATTTAAGTAGTTTCCCGAAACTTTGGAATCGTTGTTCTTGGCGTATGGTTTTCTCAGCGTGAGAAAAATACGTTGAGTTTTTCCTGCGCCACAGGCTTGCCTGGGTGAATACGAGAACAGCGAACGCGACATTTGGACACTATAAATTATTGTAAGACTAGACGGCGCGACGAACCCTTGAAGTACTTGGACGCACAGGATTAGAAGGACATTGAGTGTCGACTAGGGCTCGACCAGTTCCAGTGCTTGAACGCACAGGAACAGGATGAACATCGAGTGTCGACTAGGGCTCGACCAGTTCAAGTGCTTGAACGCACAGGAACAGGATGAACATTGAGTGTCGACTAGGGCTCGACCAGTCCAAGTGCTTGGAGCCAATTTATCGTCCTTTCTTGGGAGAAAGCGATTTTGGGCTCGGGTTCGAAGCGCGAGTAGAAACAGATGTCTGTGGACAGCATTGTGTAGAGAAACGCGTATTTTGTAATACTTAAGTTTGTTATCGGATACGGCTGCGTAGCGAGCGTTTGGATTGTGGGAAAACTGTTTAGGTATTGGGACAAGTTGGGACCCAAGAGCTGTCATGCTTATTGCAGTCAATTTATTGCCTCCTCTTAGAAAGAAAATAGCATCGGCTCGGGTTCGCGGACTGAGTCTAAACACATGGCTGCTGACAGCGTTGGCGCCCGCGGTGACCAAGGCCCAGGGGGTCAAATTCGGGCCGCGGACCGCGCAATGCTTAGGGCCTAAGTGTTTAGGGATGGTATTAGGGAGTAGATTGATGCGGACTCCGCCTGGGCGTGGGAGTCCGAAATAAGGGCGTTTATCGACCGAGGGATTGGATGTTTTCCTCGGGGATGAGTATAGAGAGGGAAAACGCGGTTCTCGGCGATCGATAGCGTGGGAAGAGACGGGTCTTAGGACCCAAATAAATAGCGGGCGCGTTTTTTGGAGCAGACACAATTCCGTACACAATTCGTTAACATTCTTCTGACAGTGTTCTTGAATACAGTTCTCTTCGAACAGTTTTCGACCACAGTTCCAGTTGACAGTTTTCTTGACACAGTTCTCTTTGACAGTCAGAACAGTTCTTTTGGCAGTTCGAACAAAGTTGATCCGTAGAGTTCAATTGTAACAGTTCAGTTGTGACATCTCAGTATAGAGTTCATCAGTAGAACCAGTTCAACCAACAATTTCAACGCGTCGCTACCAGCCAGCCAAACAGAAGAGGTAATAAAAGAATTTTGACGATCATTTGTGCGTTTTTCACTTCCCCTTGGCTATTCACTCGCTAACACTCGTGGGAGTGTTAACACCGTTCACGATCCGAAATGTACCGATTCCTCGACGACTGATTCAAAATTATATGGTGATCGGCTGAGAACACCCGCACAAGAGAGGAAAATGTTTAAACAAAATGAAAGGCCATGAAAGGCAAAGGAAAACCGTTGAGTTATTTACGAGCCGCACGTGTTTACGTTAAGACCGATACGAGAAGACATTAACAGACAAAGACCCTGCCCCGGCTCGTATCTCGAGGCATAGGTCTATTCCCGGTGGTCTACGGCC
>NW_017178872.1:22111-23514 GCF_001652005.2 Ceratina calcarata
TAAAGACTGACATATTCACATTTGATTCGAAATATCTATTCCTGTGAAACATCGAACATGTCCTTTTTTTGAGCATAACTCATTTCTTTGGCCTTCCTCTTGCATTGTTTTTTTATAAAGTTCTGGTAAGTAATGTTCAAACTAAAACGTTTCACATTTTGAAATTACTTCTTTCAGAAATTTTTCATTGCGAACAACTTGAACACAAAGAGAACCATTTTCAACTGGTGAATAAATAAATAAGTCGCATATGCTTAGTCCACAGACATACATTTGCACTTGGCACTGCGTATAATATATCGAACTTTGTTTTAAAATTACTTTGTCTCCTTCATACTTTAAGTAGTTAACATTGCACTTTGAATTCGTAGTATGTACAATGGCTTGTTTGTTACAGCTACTGCGACACTTAAATTCTACTATCTTTGTTATTGTGCCATTTTCTAAAATAACACCATCAGGACTAGCACAAAGCCATGGTTGACATTCGCTGATTACTACACCTACTTCTTTAACACAACTTTTATACAGCCTTTCATATTCCAGTCTTGCATTTACTTCTTCATTTCTCCCATATCGAATTGACGGTGTGTCCATTTTCTTGGGATAAAGCATCTCTTCAACTAGTGACTGTATAGACTTCTTACATCTACTTTTGATATTATGTACATTTTTACTAGCCGATATTCTTAAATGTCTAGCATGGAACCACTTATAGCAGCGGGATTGGTTTACTGTGTCACAGCATAATTTTCTAATATTATTCGTATCTATGGCCACATGTTTTACATAAAATTGTACTTCCTATCCGGTTATTTGATAACCATTTGTGTAAAGTAAATAATTTTTCGTTAGTTGGAGGACAATATTAATGCACGTTGTACAATCTTCTTTCTCTACATTAACACAAACTTATGCTAATATTTCATGCATCAAAGTTTGTACACAGCGCTCATCCTTCCCTTTCTTATACTCTTCAGTTTGAACTAGCACTGCCCGTAAAGCTGACGGTTCTTCTAGCTCACAACTATTTACCTCATATGGGTCTTGCAGCTCACAAATATTTACCTCAGCACTTGTTGAGCTGTGAGCTGGAAACATTTCATAAAAAAATTTCCCCTTCGCATATTTTTCTTGACATAGTTGTTTAAGTGTAGGTTTTCCCCACTTTTGCTCAAAATTTGTCTTTGTTAAAGCTTCTTCGTGGTTTACGTAATAAATTAACGCGGCAACGTGTTTACATTTTCCACTTTTGTTATATACACATGTGCATGAAGCACTTACAACTTTTCGAGTAGCATCAATCTAAAGATAAATTATATAAAATTGTCATATAATTTATAAAATTAATATGAAACGAATAAAATATCAGAAAAGAAACATTTAAAACAGAGCTGCTCAGG
>NW_017178872.1:24223-24706 GCF_001652005.2 Ceratina calcarata
AAGTGTTTGGAAAATCGTACGAAATACGTTCGATCCGCACAGTGAGATTATGAATTGCCGACTCGTCGGTGCTCCGGCTCGGAAGCCCTTTTATGGCTTCCGAGAATCCAACATATATTTATCGAGAATTCGTAGTCGAATTCTCGTTACGCGGAGACCGTCGATTTCCTCGTGATGTTTACCAGTACGGCACACCGTGTATAAGAAACGTTATACCGTTTCTTATAACCATACCGAACTGATTTCATCGGAATTTTATTTGTATTCACGAGAATTCGTACTCGAATTCTCGTTACTAGAATTTAATAATTATTGGCAAGGCCGAGCAATGCTCTTAAACCTTGCAAAACCTCTATCTTTAAACAATCGTGAAAACACATATTTAACATGGTTTACTTACGTATATACTAAACTAAATGATATTTATCTATTTATTAAACCGATTTTCCGACTGGACAATACCCAGAATCGGAAGGCTCCTGG
>NW_017178873.1:0-651 GCF_001652005.2 Ceratina calcarata
TGTTGGTATAATAATTAGTAGACTCATACAATGATTGTTGCACTAATTCCTGTAATAGTTGATACAATAATTGATAGACTCATATAATAATTGATGCACTAATTCAACTAATACAATGATCGATGAACTCATAATGACGTTGACAATAACTCACGTAAAAATTGATACAATAATTATTCGACTTATACCATTAATTCATTCAATCTTTAGCACAATATTTCATACATTGAACTGAAGTGAGTCATGAAACAATTCATAGTATCACATATTTCATAGTAATTAACTCACCCAATTACTATAATGTTCCAAAACCTAAAACAATAGTTCAATTTGAACTCAATACACAAAAATAAGTTTGATATTCAATAAATATGAGGTCACATTAATAGAGCTGTGGTACTTATAGCAGGTAGTGTAACCCTGGTAGAGGCTCGATCGATCCTTTTCACCTCTAAACTTACCTAGCGATTTTCCCTTATCCTGCTCTAGCATCTCGTATGATGTGGGTTCTTATTTAACCCTTTTGGTCCCTGCAGGTCCTGTGCTTCAAAAATTCCAATTACCAAATCTGGTATTTGTGATCCAAAGATTAACTTAAATTCCATTAATTATTATTTCATTTAATATATTGAATATTTTATTAGTCATCAT
>NW_017178874.1:0-651 GCF_001652005.2 Ceratina calcarata
CACTCCCGAGTTGTATTCGCGTAATGAGTAATGTAATTTTTCCCTTGCAAAAAAATTCATAACTCAATTGCATAACAATATGTTTTACAGCGCTGAATTTTTAGGAAGCAGTGTTTATTGTCGCCAACATCTTTTTAAGGGTAATCGAAGAGAGCCAGATTTTTTTCTTTTTAAAATTTTATGGCAAGGTCTCGAATAGCGCGCGTCCAGCCAGATGTGTACGACAAAAGCTAAATTCAATCGTTTGCATCTGGTAAGTGCAACTCTGGAAACTTTCCCTTGTTATCGGTTCGAGTGTTCTGCACGTGAAGAATTTTTAAGGATGACGAGGAAACGAAGGTCGGGTTTAGTTAAAAAATACAAACACATTTTCTGTAACGAACTTGTGGACCGAGTGGGAAAAGACTTTCTGGAAGGAAATCTGCGAGTGAGCGATCATTTGGCTTTGCCTTGCGTCACTAAACAGAACGATGCGTGTCCTAACCATAGAGTTAGAATGGTCCTAACGAACACGGAATATTCTAATATGTTCGTTATTTACGCGTAAGTTATAATCCAAGAGCGGCAGTGGAATTGTTCCGCTAACGATATTCCGGTCGGAACTAACAATTAAAATAAAATCGAGTATGCAAATTTTCAACTGCAAAGTGT
>NW_017178875.1:0-651 GCF_001652005.2 Ceratina calcarata
GGTGAAGATGTAAAAGCAGGCGAAATTCCATTCCAGGTGCGTAGATTTACCACTTGATTCATTCAAGAACAAGAAATTGACAAAGACAAATCATTTCTTAATTTTTTATATTTTAATAGACTATTTTTTTTAATAAAATAAATGGACTAATTGAAATACAAAATTTACTTTCAAGGTATCTCTACAAAAGAATGGTCGCCATTTCTGTGGAGGATCGGTGCTTAACGCAAACTACGTCCTCACGGCAGCCCACTGCGTCGTCGAGTAAGTTTCGCCATTTCCCATCAACTTATATCCCCAATTATTGCTATAACGCGATAACTATAAGACCTATGATATCATTAACAGCCAGGACGCCAGGGCAGTCGAAGTCATCGCCGGAACCGTAAACTTAGAGTCTCGTCCATCGGTGCATCAGGCTGAGAAACTTATCTATCACGAAAAATACGTGGCATCTAATAACTGGATCAACGACATAGCTCTAATCAAGGTATTTCTTAATTTCATTAAAAGGAAGTACGATTTTGGTATAGGTCAGTGATAATCAGTATTTTCATTATGAGATCCATCTGAATTCGTGCTAAAATCTCTTTTTTTTGAAAATTATAAGAAACTTTCTTGAGAATCTCATTGTGATTCAATGAACAATAT
>NW_017178876.1:0-651 GCF_001652005.2 Ceratina calcarata
TTATCGAAATGCATTTTCTACAAAAATTAATTTTCAGTAGTTTTATACTAAAATTAGACTATGTATATTGCATTGTTCTTGTCCAATTTTAAAATCAATGCACTGTGGACAATGCACTTTGTCCATTAATTGGAAACGGACACGTTTGAAGATGTGTCATTATCGCAAATGAATTATACTATACAGCAGAATGAGTGCTTTTAGCACAGACGTACGTAATAAAGGCTTTCTGTAAGCGTGTATTCTGTGAAGGAAACGGAAGGCAATATATTATCGTATCTTCTGCGATAGTGTATCACGTTCAACATCGGCTATGTATTAGTATCTGTTGAATGAAACACATGTACAATTGTGTAAAGGAAAAATATTTACATATTACGTATCGTTCGTGTAACCTTGTTGTTTCTTCAATGACATTTCATTATAAATATATCGCTGACTTACAGAAATTTCAATGTAAAAAAATACACTTAAGGCTACTTCCATTAAGTTTCAATTAAACTTAACCAATGATTAAGCATTGTCAATAGTAACATTGCAATGCAAATTATTTAAATATTCTACATAATAAAACTTTTACAGATTTTGGTTCTGCTTTTTCCTAGATTTCTTATTATTTCTATTTCCGTACTTCTCTTAAGTCTACCGAAT
>NW_017178877.1:0-652 GCF_001652005.2 Ceratina calcarata
GCATCGAGCAGCTAATCATGAATGGAATATAGCGCAGCATTCGCAGCTACGAGCTGTCACTAGTTACTACGGGCTGCGAAGGGCCGATCTCAGATTCCCGGGTCGACAGTGAAACGGTGTCACGTGCGCGTCACCGCAAATCACTGTTACTGCTGTGTGGAGGGGGGTCGGCCCATTCATTCGGACCATGCAGGACTCTGATATGCACATACATATATCTATACATGTTTGAGAATTAACCTCAAATACTCAAGGCGCTCTCGCATGAAACATAGGATCATGCGATCGAAGCCCGAATCAATAAACTAATCACGATGGGTCACGTCAATGCGCACTACGCGCTACTAATATCGATTGCGCAGGAAGAAGAATCAGCCATTTATCACGGCCAACGATCCTTATTGTTCGTTCAGGTGCCACTCAGTGAAGACGTATCCGAATTCATTGTAAAATCTCTTGTACTCGCGATCTTGCTACTCTCACACTCTTTGAGTGATCGCTTTGTAACAATCAAAATCATATTCTGTGAGATTANACTCTCGCCCTTAATATAAACGACGATAGTGTCGACAATCTAACTCAGTGAAATCAGACATCTTTTGTGAACTCAGTGCAAAATCTAAACTCACCGTTTAAAGTTAGATCATTTATT
>NW_017178878.1:0-651 GCF_001652005.2 Ceratina calcarata
AGGAGATACAAAATGGACGATAAATAGGAATAGCGGACGAGAATAAATCAAAGAGAAACGAGGAAAATTATCAGAGCTGATGAAGGAACGTTCGCGCGGTTGATACGGGGCGAGCGTATTGTTTCGAACCCGTGGACGGGTTTCCGGGGGAGGAGGAGGAGGAGGAGGAGGAAGGGTGCGGTGGTAGCTCCGGCTGTGCGTGGAAATTTTCCCCACCTGTTGCCAAACACAATTCCCATGGAAACGAAGTTATGGCCACGGTTTCCGGCAGATAAATAGCACCGGCACGCGCGCGTGCTGCGACCATGGGACGTACGCGACGACTTGGTCGACAACGTGTCCCACGCCCCTCGTGCGCGCCGACAAAGGGCCACCTGTCGCGATTGTTTGCCGCCGCCACCGAATTTTAGAATGAAAAACGCGCTCCCTACCACTATGTAAATGTTAGCATTTTCTATTATAGGAATATTTACAGATTATAGTAATTATTATCTACTGCGATTTCGTCTGCGATTTTCAATCGTTAACGATCAGACATCTTTGGTCCGAGAATCCGACTGAGACAGACGTGTTAACTTCTGCTCTTGTAATCAAGGATGTTAGGTTATTAGTATTTATTAATGATTATAAACTATAATAAATGATACATAA
>NW_017178879.1:0-652 GCF_001652005.2 Ceratina calcarata
TCGAAGCAGCTATATCTTCTTTATTTACTTCTCTATCACTACAAATTTTTTCGAAATTTAATCTCAACTTTTGTTCATTAGATATCACGAAAATAACGTGCCTTTCCATGAGTCAATATAAAAATTGGAAAAGTGTATTAATTTATTTCTCAGTTTTGGAGCTCTCAAACCTCACCAAAATTTGACTGTACCTTTATGAGGGTATTGTTGACGAGTGTGTAAATTTACATCAACTTCTGAACTTTTAATCCATTATTAGCGGTAAAACCTCCTTAAGCAAGGGAAATACATGGGTTCGAATTATGTTTGGGCTGAACACGACTGGACCTGGAGAACGTACATAATTAAGTACAGTCGTCTGANCCTGAGAACATACAGTAGAAAGCAAAGATATGCTTTCGCTTCTGGATTTCTCGTTCCCACATAGCATGCTTAAAAGAATAAAGATTTTATCGGCTGAACAATCCTTCGCGTTTGAATTAATTAACTTTACTAATTCCGTTCGAATCTCCAATGTCTCGGATACGACATAACGAACAAGAAACGTCATCCATTTCTCATTCGTTGAATCCGGCGATTCGTCTATAATACCAGAAAATCTATTGTTCTGGAAAACATTGGAAAGACGTTCTATCTACTGTAAGAAAATACT
>NW_017178880.1:0-652 GCF_001652005.2 Ceratina calcarata
AATAATGACCGGTCGAGTAAAGAGGAGACCGTGTGCGATAGAACCCGGCGGAAAAGACACCAATAGTCGAATAAACAAATAATACCGAGCTGAAAGATGAGAATCGCCTTCAAACCGAAAGGAAAGAAAAGAAAAAGGGAAAAAGAGAGGAGAAGAAAGAGGAGACGAGAATGACAATTAACGACGAGAAGTTGTATAACAAACTTNCAGATGAATGCATAAATAATCACGCGAGTAAAATGTTTCATAGATTACCGGATTGGCGGATACCTGCACACTCAGCGACATTCCTTGCGACGAGACGATTACAACACGCGATAGATGGCTTGCGCCAGGTATACTTTGAAGTACCGCGAAATGCGGTCAGTCTTGACAACGATCAACAACCGATGATTCTTGCCGATCCAGATGGATTGCCGTCGGTCGAAGCGAGGCACGGTAATCCATTTGGAACGTTAGAAAACTTAAATGAACACGACGAACAATGCGAGCAACGACCAGCTTCTGTTGACGTTGTCGCCGCTGCTGGTTCTCTCCCTTGGTACCGCTCTTGATGCGGATACGGGAATAGCTGTAACAAATAATAAATGAATTAACAACAGCAGGAGAAAGCGGGAATTAACATGGACGTTGAACAAACGAGCGTACCTGG
>NW_017178881.1:0-651 GCF_001652005.2 Ceratina calcarata
ACTAAAATCTAACCGGTTGACCTTCATTACCTCAGCTGACGATTGTTCATATGCCAAAGATTTTTCTATCACATTCGGATTGGAAATGACATGTTCATCCCGAAAAACAAGTTCAAATTTTGAAACGGATGAATCCTTCAATTGTTTGTCCCAGGAAGAATTGTTGAAGCAGTCAATTTTGTGCCTAGGATCCAATATTAAGGCCACGCAATAAATCCAATTACACCGATCGTAGTGTTTGAAAATCTTATCTCTTCCAGCTTGGAAAGCTTTTATCAGCATTTCTTCATTGGAAGTTAAATCATCCATGAAATTCAATTGATGTGTATATTTTTCTATTTCGTCAACCAGCATATTAATAGCGACTACAACAATTGGAAGAGTTGGTTTTGATTCAGAATATAAGATGACTGATATATGTTTAAAATAGTCTAGAAATTCAATAATTTTTTCAAAATGTTTCCATTGTTCTTCGTGTATTCGAAATTTTTTCAATTCTGGAAAACCTTGATCATTACATAACGATCCCAAGGATTTTTTTTAGATTGACTGCAGCGTCAAGCATAGCGTGTGTGCTATTCCAACTACTTTTTACATTCAATGGTATTTTCATAAAATTTTCATTTTCGACATCGCAGTACAGTTTTAATC
>NW_017178882.1:0-651 GCF_001652005.2 Ceratina calcarata
TGTGATATTGTAGATAAATCCAAATTGCTTCATGGAAATTATTATCACGTCATTTAGTCGTGTTTCATGAATCATAAATGATGTGTGTATAAAAAAAGAGGGAAGGTTCGGAAAAAGAAAACGGAAATAGCGGCGAAGGAGTCGGTAGAAGAAAGAACTGGGGAAAGGGAAAAGGCTGGGAAGGATCAAATGGAAGTAAGCGGAAGATGAAGGTGAATGGCAAACGCGAGAACGAGGAATGGGAAGATAAGAGGAAAGTCTGCGAAGCATACGACGTTTCCGCGGCAGAAGCGGCTTGTTTACCACGATTGCTATTAGCTCCCCGTCCAGTTTAAGTACAAGTAAGCTCGTTGGTTCTGTTTCACTAATATAAACGCACGGGCACAGGACTTTTGAGAAATAAATGTAAATTGATACGATGAACATTTATTAAAAATGTAACTTCAGTCCTGCTTTACTATTTTTTGTTTTAATAATTTATTACATTTTGTTTTAATAATTTTATAGAAATATTAGGATTTATTATGTATATGATAATATTATATAAATAACAGTAAATATAATAATACAGAATGCAATTTGATTATTATTAAAATGTCTGAATTCATTTTAATTGTGCAACTGTGTGAACAGAATAGTTGGCGGTGATTG
>NW_017178883.1:0-1186 GCF_001652005.2 Ceratina calcarata
GTATAAGTGTGTTAGTATGTAATAAGTCGCTAATAAAATGCTTAATCTGCAAAAAGATTGTCCTGGTGGGAGAGGTAGGGAGACTACAAATTAAAGTAACTCTAGCTAAAGAAACCGTCTTTTTTTACTCTGATATGACGTAATGCATAAATTGAAAAGAAATGTACCCCCTAATATCTAGTGCTTAACACGTGGGGAATGTTGTAAATATGATAAGGAATCGAAGGTCGGGTTCCTTTCAGGGATGCTAAAAACATTTTCACTAACGAATTTGGCCACCGAGTGGGGAAAAGTCTCCCGAAGGAAAGTTGTGAGAGACGGTTCAGTAGTTATCCAGTCGTGCACCTCAACTCAATGACGGATCTCGAAAAATCCAACAGAGTATTACGAAATAATCCGAGTATTCGCCTAACGCGAAGATGGTTATCCGCCGATTCCGATAAAAAGAGCGTCACCCCGATCGAGTCGCGCCCTTCGCGCATCGTGTAGTTCACGGATAGTGAAGTTCATTTAGTGAATGAAAAACAATCGGCTCCTGTCGGATACGTTTAATGTTAGAGTGCAGGAACAAGTGCAGTGTAAGTGTTTGAAAATTTTTAAGTGAAGAGTGACAGTGATCGTGCGGGGTTCCTTCCCTGGACAGAAGATCAGCTGTGGCCTACCTGCGAGCGGCAAAGACGCTGACCCATTGACCGTGGCCCATCGTGAGCAGGTGCACTTGCGAATGAATGGGTAAGTCTAAATCTCTACAGTTTTTACATTTTCTTTTTAATTCAATATTCCCTGCGACTTCTTAGTTCCTCATTTATCCTATCATCATTAATTATCAACAATCTATCATTTCACCATCCATTCCACGTGAATAACGATTAAGTGTATTAATTGTTATTCATAATAACGCACGAACAACAATTTCCTTGCATTGTTATTCATGTAGTTTGTAAAACGCTTCGTACTGAGCGGAGCGCTTATTCAAACGCGTGAAAGGCCGGGCGGCCGGATCCGAGCCAACGCTCCCGAGTCGGAGCCCGCGTCGACCGAGCGCTCTGATTGGTCCGTGTTTTTTGTTAATAACTCGGTAACCAAGCCCCATTCTGCATTTTGCCAAAGGAAATTGTTGTTCAGGAAGACCCTCCCTATCTGCCATTTTCGGCTCTTACACCCTTTACGGAACACCCTGTATATC
>NW_017178883.1:2914-3518 GCF_001652005.2 Ceratina calcarata
GCCAGTGACAGCCAACAGCATAGTGACAGTGAGAGTACTTTGTTTTTTTTTTATTTTTGTGGTTGTATACAAATAAAAAAAAGAGGTAAATAAAAAAATAGAAAAGAATTATCAGCGAATTACTGATATTGTGAAAAGGTGAATATTAAGTAAAGAAATAACATTTTTGTGCTTAGATATGCTAGTATATCATAGCCTCCTCTTCCGATCAGAGGCGGATGATCGGTTGAACGCACGCTGGGCGCCGTGGGATGGTGTATTACCGGACGCTTATCCTGAGACGTACGACGGCCTCTTACAGTTAGCGTGTATAAAATCAGGCTGTGAAATGTTATATACAGTCAGAACCGATATGCAGCGTCGGAGAGTATGCAGCGACTGCTTTGAGGGTCTGACGATGAATGCTCAAGAAGGATGTACCATCTCACGGCTATATCTAATTGTGAGACGCATACGTTTTATCAATTTTAAAAACTGTATGCTCTGTGAAAGTAGAATTTTCACCTTGTTCTCAATTGCGAGATGCAATGATTGCATCAATAAATACTTTGACATGCGACCTTCGGAAATGTGTACACTTATAGCGGGTCGCACTGTGAATGTG
>NW_017178883.1:5162-11907 GCF_001652005.2 Ceratina calcarata
GGTGATTTTTGCAGGACCCCCCTCTTCCCCGTAAACGGTGTTAGGGTCCGCGTACGTTCGCGATCCCTCTCACACCCGCAAGAGGAATTCGCAGGATCGGCGATTTTTGCAGGACCCCCCTCTTCCCCGTAAACGGTGTTAGGGTCCGCGTACGTTCGCGATCCCTCTCACACCCGCAAGAGGAATTCGCAGGATCGGCGATTTTTGCAGGACCCCCCTCTTCCCCGTAAACAGCGTTAGGGCCCGAGTACGTTCGCGATCCCTTTCCCCGCACACTATGAAGATCGCACACGTGCCCGTCCCCCCTCGCTGCGCATCCTGCGCGCCACCGTATGCCCCCGCGGCCCCGTGCCCCCCTGAGCACTCCAGGGTTTAAACCCGCCTACCTATCCTACTGGCGTAGACTTCTTCGGTCCCCTATTCATTAAAGAAAAGAAACATCGGAATCGAAACCGTATAAAGACATACGGTTGTGTCTTTGTTTGCATGTCGGTAAAGGCCGTGCATATCGAGATAGTGAGTGATCTGACGACGGAGGGTTTTCTAGGCGCCTTCAGACGTTTCATTGGGCGCCGAGCGATACCTGCGCACGTTTATTCAGATAACGACCTCGAATTTTGTAGGCGCGAACAGTCAACTGCGCGAACTATACGTCGTATTCGGGTCAGATCAATTTAAACAACGCGTGAACGAATTCTCGGTGAATGAAGGTATCACGTGGCATTTCAATCCGCCTATGTCTCCACATTTTGGGGGCATATGGGAGGCGGCAGTCAAATCATTTAAGGATCACTTTAAACGGGTTGTTGGCCTACGTCTTTTTACCTTCGAAGAGATCAATACGCTCGAGGCGATTTTGAATTCAAGACCGCTGTGCCCCATCTCGTCGGATCCGAATGATCCAATTGCATTGACACCCGCACATATACTGGTTGGTCATCCTCTTACGATGCTGCCAGAAGATAATTATCTTTCGGTTCCAAAAAACCGTTTAACCCCCTGGAGACTTATTGCAAAGGCTCGTCAAGATTTTTGGAAGCGATGGTATACGGAATACCTTAATGAGCTTCAAAAGCGCCAAAAGTGACTCGATGCCCGTGGCGAAATCAAGGTGGACTCAATTGTCATCCTAATGGACAAAAGTCAACCGTGCATGCAGTGGCGGCTGGGCAGAGTGACGGAGATTCATCCCGGTGGTGATGGAGAAGTTCCGGTCGCTACGATAAAAACCGCCAATGGCATAATCAAGAGGAATATCACCATGTTGTGCCTCTTACTCGAAGATATTTAACGAAATATGAACTAAATCCATTCGCAAATTGTAATGACTTATCTACACGTAGAAATACTACACACTAACATGTATGAACACAAAAATCAATCACAAATAATATTGCTCGTTCTACTCGCAACGGGGGGAGCATGTTCGATCGCAGAAGTAACAATTTAACCGCGACCGAAGGATTTTTTCGTTTCAAGTGGTTCGGGCCGTAGACCACCGGGAATAGCCCCATGCCTCGAGATACGAGTCGGGGCAGGGTCTTCGTCTGTTAATGTCTTCTCGTATCGGTCTTAACGTAAACACGTGCGGCTCGTAAATAACTCAATGGTTTTCCTTTGCCTTTCATGGCGAGTATTTTGTTTAAACATTTTCCCCTCTTGTGCGGGTGTTCTCAGCCGATCAACATATAATTTTGAATCAGTCGTGTCGAGGAATCGGTGCAGTTCGGATCGTCAACGGTGTCATAGTGCGGTCGCGAGTGCGGGATTCGGTCAATCCTGAATAATTTCATCAAACGCGGTCGTATCTACGACCCGTGAGTGGCTACCCGTGTAGCCGCTCTACCTTCACAGGTTCTCAGTTGCGTACTGAATGACGCGGTCGTAATTACTTACGACCCGTGAGCAGGGTGCGCATATTTTTTCGTGCACGGCTCGCTTCCCCTCTTTTTCGCCCCTATTTCAAGCCCCACTACTATTCCCCTCATGCGTGCTCATGCGCGTTCGCGAAGCTCTCCGTAGCGCTACCGTGAAAATCACTGCATACCCCCACCAACTATTGGTCCCCACCATGGTCGCGTCGTCCCCACTTTCCGGCCGACCGTAAAAATATGCGCACCCTGCCCGTGAGTCGGTTACTCCATGTAACCACTTTAATTGCACACGATCTCAGTTCAGTACTGAAAGACGCGGTCGTAATTATTTACGATCCGTGAGTTGGTTACTCCATGTAACCACTCTACTTATTCATTGTCTCAGTTCGATACTGAGGGACGCGGTCATGACATGAATTATAATGACGCGATATAATTATCATGACGCGGTCATGAATTATATGACCCGTGAGTGGTTACTTCATGTAACATCATTACGACGGCTCGATGCCGATTAATGCGATCGTACTCACGATCCATAGAGCAATTGCACGTGGGGCAATTGCTCTTAACACACAACACACACACATTCATACAGTTGACCGTTTGCACTTTCATCGATTTTTTTATTAATATGTGACGGAGCATATTTCCTCCGTTAGAGTAAGAGAACATAACTTGGTTATTAGGTTCGATTTAAAGCACCTGCTGTTTTAGGCTGTCAACAGCTAAAGGCTGTATGGCGGTAGGATGATCATATGGTACACAAGGAAATCAGTATCGCTCTTGCTAGGTTACCTCAGGAATAAAGTTCCCTTGTTAAGAAAACGGAAACAGTCATAGTGCGGTATGTTACAGGTTATATCTTTCAGACAGTTCATTATAGTAAGATAATGGTTCATTGTACAGCGATTGCGCAGACGGCAGCGAGCTCTCTGATTAGTCGTCACTGACAAATCGCGTATCAGATAGGTATTCATTTGTCAGAGAGTAGCGTGACATCATAGAAATGTGAGTACTGCGATTGCGCACTATCAGAGGCCGGCTTGATTGGACAGAGAGTACCAATCAAGTATCATGGACTCTGTTATTGGCTCCTTATGGTATACGTCATTTTGCCTTGGGCTCATCAGCCAATAGAAGTATTCAGATTTATCAGACGCATGCGTATAGACCCAGTGTAACTTAATACAGAAACTGCGTGTGTCTAAAATCCGTGTGTTATATATATAAATTATAAATAAAATAAATTGTAGAAGATAAGTAAGATGAGATAAAGTAAAATAAAATAAAATGAAGCAAGATAAATAATATATAGTAAAATAGGGTTTCGTCAATTATTTATAAGATTAATAGTAAATTGTTCTATAGATAAAATGCGAGAGCAGGAGTATTTACGGTAGAGTTACCAGTTTAAATATTCTTGTTGTAATATGTATAATTTGGTATACTGCGATGTATGGGTCGACTGTGTAAGGGCGTGCGCGGTCTGTGTTTGCATGTGAAGAGATGGCGTGTGTGTGAAGTAGGCTTCCAAGAGTAAGAGCACGATGCCGCGTGCAAATCTGTATCCTATTATACTCCAGTAGTATTAAGGCATTACAAATAAATATTCAGTTCATTATCGTTAATATATATCAAATATGCAAGTGCACATAATTATTTCTTTTCAATCCACAAATTTAATATGGTAGCAGAGCGTGGTTACTAAACTTGGTTAAACGTGCAGTGAAGAGGTTAATTGACCATGTGCCTCTTAAGATTGATAAATTATAAATGATTGGAAATCAGTGACTTTATTAAGAAATAACATGAGAAATAATGAACAAACTAATAGAGGAAAGGTGTGAAAAAGAATCTTTGAGTTTGATTAAAAACAGACTGAGATGTAAATGGATTTAAATGTGAAACTTGCTCGAGTGAACAGAAGCACGTGTTCGTGAAAGTAGAGATAACGCGAAAATTTGTCATGATGATGAACCCCGACGATCTGATTGTGCCCATTTTTGACGGCAGGGACTACGCTTTGTGGAAAAAGAGAATTCTACTGTATTTGAAGATGAGAAAATGTAGCGAACCAGCGGCGCGTGAGAAAACGTCCGGCGACAAGCAAGACGAATGGGAGGACAAGAATACGAAAGCTATGAATCACATATACTCAAGCATTTCTAATACGCAGCTTGAGTTTGTAGGAGATGAAGACTCGGCGTTCAAGATAATGAAAAAATTTGATCAGTTGTATATCAAGGAGTCGACCGCACTGCAAATATGTGTGAGAAATAAATTAGATCGTTTGAAACTAAAAGATTTTGAAAACTCAAGTGACTTTTTCTTAGAGTTTGAAAAATTAACAAATGAACTGAAAAACGCGGGCGCAACTTTAAAAGAAAAGGAAAAACTAGACTATTTGTTAAAAACTTTACCCGATTCAATGAGCTATCTTGGTGATTTGATCGACACGTTAACAGAAAGTGATAGGACTTGTGAATATGTCAAAAATAAAATAATGTCATGTTTTAGGTGTCACAAAAGAGGGCATTACCAACAGGATTGTAGAAGCGCTTGGCAAGGAGGTGGTCAAACTCCACAATATAACAACAGAAATCAAGATATACAAAACTATTGGAACAACGGCGGAAGAGGCCAAGATAACGGCTCAAGAGGTTACGGATACAATCGGGGAAGAGGTAACTATAGAGGCCGAGGCAACGGTCAGCGAAACAGAGGAAGAGTATGACAGCAATGGCATGGAAACCGATGGCAGCAATGGCAGGGCAACGGATGTCAACGCGACGCCAGATACGCCCAGAACGAGAGACCTGGGGCCAACATCAACGAGACTTTCTTCACCAGGATGGAATATGGTAACACAAACGTACAAAACGTAATCGATCACTCATGTCATTTCGTAAATCATAAAATCAGAAATGGTTATCAAAAAATAGAATGGATACTTGATAGTGGTTGCTCTGACCACATTGTAAATAATGAATCATATTTCAATGAACTTGAAAATTTAGTAGAGCCTATGTATGTTCGTCTGGGTAATGGTACTCCACTAAAAGTAAATAAAGTTGGAAAGGTTTTGATGTATTCAATAGCAAATAACATAGAAACTGAAATAATGGTACCAAATGTATTTTATATCAAAGAAATGGATAAAAATCTACTAAGTTTCGCCAAAATAACAAACAATTATAAGTTCTTTGCTGAAGGAAATTATGCAATAATAGTCAATAAGAATAACCAAATCATTAGCACGCCGTACAAGTCGAATAACATATATAGATTAGATGGTTATATAAAGAAACAAAATATGTATGCTAATAATACAGATAAAATGACGGAAAAAGAAAAATTTCACAGAATGTTAGGGCACGTAAACTTTAATTATCTAAATGAAATGTGCAAAAATAATTTAGTTGATGGAATACCAAAAAAATTAGAAGATGTTCACCTCAGATGCGGGACGTGTATTCAAAACAAAATGCACAATGCATGTAAGCCGAACGTACCACAAAAGGACACTTCTTTCCCCCAGTAGTTGACAGAATTCCACATTCCAGTTCGATTTTCGGTTTCTTTCCGTTGAAATACACATTCTTCATGTCTTCTCACGTGGAATTCAGGCATGTTTCATACATATGTTTGACACAAGTCGTCTTATAAGCGTTTAAGCCGAACGTACAACGAAAGGACGACTATTTCCCCAAGTATCCCTCAGAATTTCACGTTTCAGTTAGATTTTAGTGCTGCTCCCGTTGAAATACACCTTCTTCAAGTGTTCTCAAGAGGAATTCAGGATTCTTTCATACACTTATGGGATATAAGTCGCCTTATAAACGTTTAAGCCGAATGTACCTCGAAAGAACGCTTGTTTGCCGAAGTATCCCTCAGAATTGCACTGTACAGCAAGATTGTCGTGTTGCTTCCGTTCAAATACATACTCTTCAAGTGGGCTGAAGTGGAATGCAGGAATCTTTCATACATTTTGTTGTGTACGGGAGCGAGGATATATATACTGATGACTGGTTAATTGTGTTTATTAAAGAATCTAAAATATAATTTGTACTTCGGCGGTTATCCCTGTGTCTCGTGTTGCTTCGTCTTAAAACATACGAGTTCGTTCTTGTTCACTCTACTCTAGCGGATATTACAATCCTCCCCCCTTAATTTAACATTACCTTGGAAAAGAAAAATTACAAGTTGAGCCTCTCCAGAGCTTTTCTTACCCTAATGGATCGTCGCAACGTTACAGTTCCCATTTCACCCGGTTAACTAGTGTGTTTGGTTACTTCGCTGCTACTTCGATCATGTTCACTCGGACTTTGGTCGTTTGTTAACATATCACTCGCTCGCTTATCAGTACATAGTTCTTCCACGCTGACATTTCCATAAGACTTTTGTTTAAAAATCGAATATTAATTTCGTAAATTCGATTCGCGGTTCGGTCATTAGCACGGTCTTCGGATTGAGGTTTTTTCTCCGAAGGTAGAAATCGAGCTAACCGCGAGAACAATAACATATCGGTGTTCGACGACCTCCGGAGCGAGTGTTTATCGCGACACGCGCCGGATTGCGCGGCAAAAAACGGCACGGAGGATCGTTGCCTTCCCGCGATCGAAGTCAATGCCCGACCGGTAACGGATCGTAGAATTCAAATTTGGATATGCAGAGTGGGAAAAGGAATAAGAGCGAGTGAGAGAGCGGATCGGCGCGACTCTTCTACGCTACGCGCCGAGGTCGGTGTCCGAGCGTTAGAACGTCGATTCCGCCTGAGTCAACGACGGATTGTCACGGTGCGAACATCGCGAAAAAGTAGTTCGACTCGCGAATTAAGACGTAGTGAATCGCCGGTTTGGCAAGACGTA
>NW_017178883.1:13779-18332 GCF_001652005.2 Ceratina calcarata
TTAGAAACGGCTGACGGCTTGGGCAGCCCCGTTGCGTTAAACGCACTGCTGCAGTTCGTCATCCTCGAGGCCGGCCTGGTGCGGTAAGTTACATCGCGCCCTATAGGGTCAGGTCTCGAAGCTCGTTGCTACGAGCTTCCACCAGTTACGCGGTGTGGAGAGACGAACATTGAGCGTGATTCTGCTCCGTTTAACGGCAAGGGACTTGCTGGAAAAGCCGCTGCACTGATCGAGACAAGAATACAGTCCACTGCGCAGAGTTCTGCCCAGAAGCGGCAACTCTTTCCGCACGAGCTTGAAGTGCGACGCAATACTCATTAATTCGCATTTGCAACATTACAGAAATACCGAACGTCGAAGACGTTAGGAAGTTCGAACAAAGGTCAAGGACGAACACAGACGGCGCCTCCTAATCCGACGACGGACGGGACGTTACATTCCCCGGTTATTCCGGACTCCAGGCCCGACGTACGACGTGTCCAGGGACCTTCATCCCTTCTTGAATAAACGGCTTTAAACACAGTGAAAATCAGTGTCCGGTTCATTTCGTGTTCGTACCTCGATTCCAGACCCGTTAGGGGCCACCTATCCCCTAACAACTTTGTTTCCGTTGAATTTGACAAAGCTGTTACCTCATTCGTCCCGCTTCGCTTCCCCCTCAAGTTCGCACTACTATTGCTACTAATTTGAAGAGAAGCTTCCTTACTCGGTGCTATCATCTGATTGACGTGTCTTTTATGTACTTTTAAATCCGGTGTACACACATTGTACGTAACTGGGCTGAGTTTCTCCACCACCGTGGCTGACTGCCATTTCGGTGTATCTTTTGCATGGCTTCTCGTCATTACAACATCATCATTATTGAAACTTACTTCCCGGTTTCCCCTGTAGTGGAATTTTTGTCTTGCTTGGTTCAGCTCAACATGATTTCGCACGGACGATTGTATTGTATTTAAACGCGTTCTTAATTTACGCCCCATCTGCAGCTCTGTTGTACAATGCGGTGTCGCCCGATATCTAAGTAGGTATTTAGGTTATATAAATAGGTAAATAGGTATATATAGTTATTTAGGTAAGGCTTCTTGCCTTCCTATTCCGCTCTTACGCAATAACTTAAATTTACTTTTGAACGTTCGGACGGCATTTTCAGCCGCTCCGTTTGACGCCGGATGATAGGGAGCAGTTCTGTGGTGTTTAACACAATTCTCTTTTAGAAATTTTTGAAAATTTTCAGATACAAATGTTGAGCCATTGTCCGTGACGAACATTTCAGGTAGACCCCATACACAGAAATATTCCCTCAACATTTTAATCGTGCTTACCGCATTGATGTTAGTCATCTCCTTTACATCAATCCATTTTGAGTATACGTCCGTTATCACTAAATACATATATCCTTCTATCGGTCCGCAAAA
Organism: Ceratina calcarata; assembly: GCF_001652005.2. Classification (NCBI taxonomy): domain Eukaryota; kingdom Metazoa; phylum Arthropoda; class Insecta; order Hymenoptera; family Apidae; genus Ceratina; species Ceratina calcarata. The sequence goes on from NW_017178883.1 coordinate 15,195, forward strand.
ATCAGCATGCAATCTTTTATTTGGGACTTCCGGTCATTTCCACACATGCAACATCGCTTTTCGTGGTTTGTCGGTGTTTTTTAAACACCACTTACGCGATTTCGCTACGTTTTCGATGTCATGATCTAAACCCGGCCACCAAAAGTATGAACGAGCTAACGCCTTCATTTTTACAATGCCCATGTGGGCGCTATGCAACTCGTCCAATAAGTCAGCTCTAAGTACAACCGGAATAATGACTCGGTGACCCCACATGAGACACCCCTGTTCAATTGTCAATTCGTTTTTCCGTACCTCAAATGCTTTTAAAGAATCATGTACCTTCACAGGCCAGCCATTATAGGTGTACTCGTAGACTCGACTTAATATTGGATCTGTCAATGTTTCGTCTCTTATAACCGAACAATCAATGCTTTTAACATCTTCACTTATAAAATTTAAGTACGAAAACTCCTCTAGCTCGTTCTTCTTCACAGCCTCTTTGAAATCAGTTGATAGGTTGCGCGACAAGCCATCAGCTGGACCATTATCTACAGCCCTTATGTATTTAATTTTAAAATCATATGCAGACAGAAAAACTGCCCAACGCTGTACACGGCTAGCGGCCATCTGTGGCAGCCCTTTCTTGGGTCCAAAAATGAAAGTTAATGGCTTGTGATCCGTTTCCAGGACAAATTCTCGGCCATATACACTGTTGGAATGTCTTCACCCCAAAAACTAATCCTAATGCTTCCTTATCTAACTGTGAGTAATTACGCTCAGCCTTACTGAGCACTCGAGACGCAAACGCAATTAGATGTTCCTCGTCATTTGAATACACATGCGACAATACTGAGCCTAATCCTTTTGGCGATGCATCGCAAGTAACCTTGATAGGTACATCCGCTTGATAATGTACTAAGACTTCATGCGATATTAATTTCTCTTTAGCACGTTGGAAAGCATCTTCCTGAGCCGCTGTCCACTGCCAACGTACATTCCGTTTAAGTAAGTCATATAACGGGCTCACTATTTTCGCATAGTTCCTTATGAACCTCGAGTAATAATTTAAAAGGCCTAAGAATGACCTTAGATCTGCCTCGTTCTCGGGTCGTTTCATTTTTACAACCGCATCGACCTTATCTTTAGATACGTGTAAACCTTCGCCATCAATTTCGTATCCTAAAAATTGCACTCGTTTTTTATCAAATTGGCATATTTCTAATTTGACTGTCAAGCCACATTCTTTAAATCGACTCACCACCATACGTAAATTACGATCATGTTCTGCTTGATCCTCTCCAAAAATGAATACATCGTCAAAATACACGATAGCTCCCTTAATGTCGGATAAAATTTTCTCCATTTCCGCTTGGAAAACACTCGGAGCCGGTGATACCTCGTACATCAGACGATTGCATTTATACAACCCCTTATGTGTCGAGAGCACAACTAATTGTTTAGATGCTTCATCTAACTCGACTTGTTGATATGCGCTAGCAAGATCTAATTTCGTGAATTTTGCTGCTCTCGACATCTGAATCGCTAAATCAATAATGCGCTGAATCGGGTCCCTGTTGCAAACTAAGTCTTTATTTATGGTATCTTTAAAATCTCCGCATATTCTTAACTCATCGTTAGCCTTGGGTACCGGTACTATGGGAGTTGCCCAATCGCTCGTAGTTACTTGTTCTAGTATTCCTGCTTCTACGAGTCTGTCCAATTCTTTTTCAATTTTGGTACGTAATGCGTATGGCACTGGTCTTGGCTTACGAAAAATGGGTTTAGCCACCTCTTTCAGCTGTAACGTAAACATAGCCTTATTATAAGTCCCTAACCTATTGCTGAAAACTTCACCAAATTCTTTAATAATTGCCTCTACAGACGGTGATTACGTCAGCTTCTGTATATTATTCAATTTAAGGCTCCGGACTTGCAATATTTCAAGCTCAGACAACCATCGTCGCCCTATGATAGGTGCGCTACTCCCCGGTATCACGAACAACTCTAACCACCGCGTTTTACCTTTGTGACTAACCGTTAATCCTAATATACCTTCCGGTACAATGACGTCCCCTTGATATGATTTGAAACGTCTGTGCGTTCTCTTCAACGGCAACGCTGAAAATAGTTCCGAACTATTCCTATAACCTATTGAAATCGCGGAGATGGGTGACCCCGTGTCTACTTCAAATTTTACCGGACACCCCTCAATCAATAACTCGACGACTATTGGTTTATCTCCAGCAATTGTGAAAGTATTGCACCCTTCCCTACTTAAATGAAACATGTTGTCTAAGCATTCGGTGATTCTGTCTACTTCAGCCACAAAATTTTGTTGTTCGCGTTTACTATCCCGGTGCTTATTACTTTTCTTAACGTTATCCTTTTTACCAGATTTTACTGCCTTTGCCGAATCAGTTCTGTTCTTACAAACATTCCTTAAATGTCCCTTTTCACCGCAAAGGTTACAACCGTATTGTTTATATTTACAGTTTACCGTTATATGGTTTGTCCTACCGCAACAATAATAGTACCTTACATTAGGATTGTTACGAGGGAGAACCGTACCAAGGGCCCGACGGTTGACCGAGTCAGACGACTCAGTCGGGTGTAATTAGGGAAAGACAAAGACGCACAGATGGCTCTAATCTAACACTGTGTGTTAGCCTCGGTAGCTGTAGGACGTGGACGACTAGGGAGGGTCAGTCCCCTTTACCCACTGATGTAATTGGGTCAGTATGACTGGGTCAGTCCTGGTTTTGAGGAAAGGTAGAGACACGCGGACGATCCTAATCTAACACTGTGTGTTAGCTTCGGTTGCCGCAGGACGTGGACGACTAGGGAGTGTCAGTCCCCTTTAGCCACTGATGTAATTGGGTCAGTATGACTGGGTCAGTCCTGGTTTTGAGGAAAGGTAGAGACACGCGGACGATCCTAATCTAACACTGTGTGTTAGCTTCGGTTGCCGCAGGACGTGGACGACTAGGGAGTGTCAGTCCCCTTTAGCCACTGATGTAATTGGGTCAGTATGACTGGGTCAGTCCTGGTTTTGAGGAAAGGTAGAGACACGCGGACGATCCTAATCTAACACTGTGTGTTAGCTTCGGTTGCCGCAGGACGTGGACGACTAGGGAGTGTCAGTCCCCTTTAGCCACT
>NW_017178883.1:20406-25534 GCF_001652005.2 Ceratina calcarata
GACTCGCCCCGTGAGTCACCCACGCAAGGGATGCGTACGTGACCGGCAGCGAACGTTCTGGAAACGCGCAGGGCCGTATACATATACAGGGCTGTATACGTAACAGGATCTTCTTTCTTCGTATTCGTCGATGATGTCCTGCCTTTGCTTGCTACGTAGTTTACTGTGGCAATGCTGTCCGGTGACTTCATCTCTGCCACATTCGTCCCTGCCAACTCCAAGGACAATGCGAGCTCGACTGCTCGTTGATAGCTGAAATCCTTCTCCTGAGCAGTTTCTTCTTAATAATGTCGCTGGACAATCCCCATTCGAATTGGTCGCGCAGACTGCGAACCCGCAAAATGTTGACAGCCTCTTCAGGTTTGCTAGAAACCTTTTGATATTTTCCCCTTCCTTCTGAGTACACTCTTTGAATTTGTACCTTACGATCATGGGGTTAGGCGTCGGCTGCAAGTGTTGCCTCATTGTTCGCTTTAATTCTGCGAATGACATTTGTGACGGCAAGTTTGGTGTCGTCAAATTCCTGATAAGTGCATATCCATCCTTCCCCAGTAAAGTCAGGAACAGGGAAACTCTCTTATCTTCACTGACTTCATTCGCCAGTATGTACATATCTAACCTTTCACACCACGACGTCCAATCGTCGTCTAGCGAATATTCTGAAATGCTGCCGATCGTACCTTTTACTATCGTGGTCACGACTCGTTCCGGTCTGCCCGCTGATAATAGCGCCTGTGCAGCCATTAATTTCTTATTCTCTTCTTCCAGTCTTTGTTCTTCAGCTATCATCTTTTTGTTAAATTCTTCCAACCTCGCTTTCCATGCATTCAGTTCTTCTCCTTGTTTTTGCAGTTGCAGCTTTTGGTCTTCAAAAGTCGCAATTTTTCCGTGCACGTTGTAACGGTTTTCTTTGACCGATACTGTGGTGTAATCCTTATTTTACTTATTTGAAGGAATTAACCACTCCTTTTTGTCCTCGTCGCCAATTGTTGTGTACGGGAGCGAGAATATACAGGGTGTAAACCTACACGTGGGCAATATTTTAAGGACGTGTTCTATGGTCAAAAATAAGACAAAAATCAAGAGAGAAAAAATTGCGTTTGGGGCTTCGTTAATTAGTTATTAACGTTTAAAAATTTGGCGATTCTGCCCCTGAAACGAGCAATCCGACTTGCAACGGCAGGTGTTTTTACCGTACGCGCAGCTAATCGTCGTCGGTCAATGTATGTCGATAACGATGAACAAGACCGTACTTATAATTTGTGGGCTTACCTCGGGTGACGAGTGGAGAACGCAAATTATTTTAAATAATGTGTCTCGCATTCAACCTGATTACTCGCTAAATCCACAAGAGCACATCGAAACACGCTCTATGGGATTTCCGAGTCAAGAGGGTGAATGCTTTTTTCTTCGCAACAAAAAGAAATATCCACACGAGTACACATGCACTGCAATTGTCCCGGCCGCGAGTGTCTATGTGTCACATGCACTGCGATTGTCCCGTCCGCTGTGTCCACAAAAAATCCCGCACACTTAGCACCGCCACTTAAAATCGTTCAATTAGCCTGCACGACAAGAAACACCAAAATTCATTAATTCACACATGCACCACGATTGTCCTGTCCGCAGTGTCTACAAATGACGTAACACCACGCACAAACACACACACCGCGAGTATCTATGCACGACACGCACCGCGATTGTCCCGTCCGCAGTGTCCACAGTCAAATCACTTAGAGCAGGTGTTCAAAATGTCCACCGTGCTGCTCTAAACACAATTCAATCCTCTTCCAAAAATTCCGATTTAATTGTTTAAAATCAGCCGTCACATTTTGTATGATGCCGGCTGTAAATTGCACACGCAGCACCAAGTCTTCTAATGTATTCACTGGCGTTGAGTACACTAGCTTCTTAAAATGACCAGTAGAACAACTCTGGCGGATATTACACATTTGTGGGATTCAAGTCGAGTTATAACCGTTTAAGCCGATCGTACTACTAAAGAACGCTTATTTCCCCCAGTATCGGACAGATTTCCGCTTTCCAGCTAGAGTGTCGGGTTGCTTCCGTTGACTTACATCTTTTTCTAGTGTTCTCAAGTGGAATTCAGGAATCTTTGATACATTTGTTGGATACAAGTCGACCTACAACCGTTTAAACCGAACGTACTACGAAAGGACGAATATTTCTCCAATTATCCGACAGAATTCCACATTCCAGTTCGACTTTCAGGTTTTTTCTGTTGAAATACACATACGTCAAGTGTTCGCAAGTGGAATTCAGGAATATTTCATACATGTGTGGAACGACAAAGAGGGTCAGTGAGTGCGGTATTGCTATCGCAGTCTCACTATTATGTATAGTGCATGCCATGGTACTTATCCGCGCGCAAGAATATTCTCATATGGTTTATGATCATAAAATTAAAAAAAAGTCAAAAATATTAAAATTATTACGTAAATATATATAAATGGCGAATAAACGTAATAATAAAAAAGTCAATTATTGTTATTTTATGTATTAATAATAGAATTTTAAGCGAAATTGAACAATATCAAACGAACAGTTTATGTTTTATGAACGTTTTAATAATAAATATTTATTACATTATTGCCTCTACGCCCCCCGCGGCCGCGACGGTTGCGTAGTCCGCCGAGGCCATTTCTGTCGCCCGCCGCTCTGCCCCCGCGTGTCTTTCCGGAACACCCTATACAGCCATATATCTATTAAACAGGAGCCCAACGAAAGTTTTAGATAAAACTCCTGCAGACGCATGGACTGGTCGTAGGCCAAATTTACAAAACATAAAACTATTTGGATGCAGAGCATACGTAAAAATACTGGAACCACAGAAGAAACTGGATGACAGGTGTAAAGCTCATACGTTCGTGGGGTATGTGCCAAATGGATATAGAATCTGGGACTCACACAGGAAAAAAATATTAATATGGAGTTCGACGAGAATAAACTAAGCGTAAATGAAGAGAAAAAGGAAAATGATTATACACACTTAAGGTTAACAGTCACAGAAGAGGAAGAACAGACTAGAAGTTCAGATGATGGAGAAAATGAAAATGAAAGTGAAGAAACAGACACAGAAGAATACCATGACGCAGAATATAGTACAGAAGAACACGAGGACCAAAATGAATCACTACAAGAGATTCAAAGTGATAGCAAAAGACCAGTTAGAACACGGAAGCTACCGAAGACATACGAAGATTATTACACGCTCCTAACGTACGAAGAAGCAACTACTGAACCTGATAAGAAGAAATGGGAAAAAGCAATAGAAGAAGAAAAAAGTCATTGATGAAGAATAATACTTGGAATATAGTGAATAGCTATGAAATTAAAGACAAGAGATTGTTAACGAGCAAGTGGGTTTTTAAAAAAAAAGAAGATGGTACATGTAAAGCAAGACTGGTAATAAGGGGTTGTCAACAGAAAGCTGGAATAGACTACACAGAAACGTTTAGTCCTGTTATAAGTAACAGTTCATTAACACGTTCCGTGCCATGTGTACCACCCATGGTACACGTTAAACTTGACCGTCAGGCCACATGTACCATAAATGGTACACGCAGCACGGAACATGTTAATGCGCTGAAACATCAAATGGCCTGAACGACAAGTCGGGGAAAAGTGGCTTGGCACGGAACGTGTTAAGGACACTGTTTGCCCTAGCAGCAATGAAGAAACTTAAAATAACTACCTTTGAAGTGAAAACTGCATTCCTATATGGCGAGCTGAATGAGGACATTTACATGGCACCTCCAGAGGGTTACGAATATGGTGATAGAGTGTGCAAATTAAATAAAGCACTCTACGGACTAAAACAAGCACCAATTACATGCAATACAACATTTACGAATTTCTTGAAAGAAAAGAGACTATCAATTAAACACAGAGCAATGCATTTTTAAACAAAAGAATAATAATCTGATTCTAGGAATTTATGTGGACGATGGAATCATAATAGGAAACGACGAAAAAGAAATCAATGATTTTCTACAAAACCTGAATGAAAAATTCGAAATAAAAATTAATAAAGAACCAAAGACACTTTTAGGAATAGATATAAGTTTCAAGGAAAATGAAATACGTCTAAATCAAGGTCGGTATGCCAGTAAGATTCTTGAAACATACAGAATGGAGGAAGCAAAACCAGTAAGTACCCCATTAAAATCAGGGAGAGATAATGTCGTGCTTAAAGAAAATACAACGTATCCGTATCGTGAAGCAATTGGAAGCTTGTTATATCTATCGAGTAAAACGCGACCAGATTTAGCTTATGCAACAAACTGTGGGAGTAGACACATAATAAACACTAAAGAAAATCATGTAAAGGATGTAAAAAGAATATTTCGTTATATGAAAGGTACTTTAGATGATGGCATAAAATTTAAGAGTGAAACAGCAGAAAATAAAATAATAACCTTTTGTGACGCTGATTTTGGAGGAGACCGTGAAAGTAGAAAAAGCACCACGGGTTATGTTATACTGTACGGAGGAGGACCAATCAGCTGGTGCAGCCGAAGGCAATCCACGGTGGCACTGTCAACAACAGAGGCAGAGTACGTGGCAGCTGTTGAATGTTGCAAGGAATTGCTATACTTTAAATCATTGATTAAAGAATTAACTACAGGTAAACTAGTGATAGATCTGAATATAGACAATCAGAGTAAAATTAAATTAATTAACAGTGGAGTAATTAACAAACGATCCAAACACATAGATGTTAAATATCATTTTGTGCATGAGCTTGTAAAACAGAAAAAGATTATCATAAGATATTGTAATACGGAAGTGCAATATGCAGACATATTTACTAAAGCACTTAATAATTATAAGTTTAATATTTGTAAAGTAAAGATTATGTTTGCGAACAATAATAATTTAAACTGCTGATTTCTGAAAGATTAAGGGTATACAGGAGCGACGGGCCAACTCCGAATTGATCTTGGAAACCTCGTGCGGAGAACCTGAAAAACTCTGAGTAAAGGACAGACTGATTCTTATCTTTCTTGTATTGCTCTGTCCGAATCCGAGCTAAAAATCCTTTTCTGCCGCCTCGTGGCTATCACGGCGGTAACGTAGTAACTTTAGACGGTGCCCGCGCTTAAAA
>NW_017178883.1:30203-31650 GCF_001652005.2 Ceratina calcarata
CGTCTGAACAGTAAAATTGACAGATAATAAGAACAGTGCAATCGTTTCCGTATCTAAATTTTCCTAAAGAAGAAACATCAGATTATTGAAAGAGGATCAGGAACAGGTGATTATACACAACAGGATTATACAAAACAGGATACAAGAGTATGAGTAACAATTTGTGTTCGGAATTGTAAAATTTGAGTAGATCGCAATTTAAACTGAACTAAGCAACTACGTCGCAAAGTTACTTCAACCGTGTAACGGGAAGTAAAAATTGTTTCATTTGCGATTTATTTGCTTTTGTCTCTTTAATTTCGATCGATTAGAAAAAATGCATGAAACATTAAAAAAACAATAGATAGTTATTATCCATCGTTATAAACGTTTCTACGCATTTTCTCTTTGTATCATACTCATACCATGTTTTCATAGAATTTTTGTTTCATTCTGCTTATTTGTTTCGTCTCGAACGAACTTCGTGCGTCGTTCGTCCGAGTTCGTGCGTAAAGTTAAAAATGAATTTAAACTTTACTTATTCCAAGTGCCCGATACGATTGGCAGAATGCGAATGATAATTGATCTCGATCGGTGCCCGAAACGGTTGGCACCTCGATGATGTTGATCCTTGCTCAAACGTTTAGCAAGGATAATCGCCTTAGGATCTCGATCAGTGCCCGAAACGATTGGCACGTTTATGATCTCGATCTTTGCCCGAAACGTTTGGCAAAAGGCTCTCGTCTATGGCAGTTCTCAATCTCGATCAATGTCCAAAACGATGATACAGTCGATCTCGATCACTGGCCCAAACGAAACTGCACAGATTAGCCGAAACGATGCTAATACTGCCCGGCGACAAGCGCGTCGGAGTCAGGAAACATGCTGATTGGTTTCCCTTATGAGTTCTTTTTCCAATCAGCGTATCCTCCCTTAAGACCGAGTCAAGGCCCCACCCATTTCAAACATGATTTAGGCCTGAGAGGGTGGGACTAGGTGAGTGAAAACGAGAGCGTCTCGAACGTTCGACAATGTAAAGATTTCTCGTCTCGGTTTACCCTTATCGGTCGGTGTCCCACTGCGATACCGGATGTGTACACCATAAAATATAGCCTGACATGCCCAAGTGGGAGAATACGGAGTGATGAGTCCCAGAACTCAGGCGCCCGAAACGAAACGCCTTTGTTAAGACTCAACGACGTGGAGCACGACTTTTCTGGGAAAGCCACTTGAAAAAATGTAAAATACTCAGGCTCTCTCCTTCGAGCTCAAGGTTCCTTCGTGTCGCCGGAACATATTTACTGTACATACATAGATACACAAAAGTAATGTAGTGCACGATATGCGATTGCGAATAATACTTTGCGACACAATCAATAACCCAATTCAAATTGCGATCTAATTTGCAATACATTCCTTTCGTGTGTCGATAAATTACGTATAACGTTAAATTAAATTTTGTTTTCCA
>NW_017178884.1:0-651 GCF_001652005.2 Ceratina calcarata
AATTATTGTAGATCACTTAAAAGCGCTAGAAATACAGTTTCGTACATATTTTATATTAAATATTGATTTCCAAAAAATAGTTTGGATTCAAAAGCCGTTTTGGATTGGCTTAAGTGAGATTGATCACCTGCCACTTAAAGCTCAAGAGGAATTTGCTGAGCTTTCGAGTGACTCAAACTTAAAACTACAATTTCAAAAAAAGCCCTTGACTGAATTCTGGATCGGAACTAGAACTGAATTTCCCGCAATCGCTGATATGGCGTTAAATGTACTTCTGCCATTCAACACCACATATTTATGTGAAGTTACTTTCTCAGCTTTAACACATATTAAATCCCAATATCGTTCAGCGCTAAAAAATGTTGAAGAGGTCTTACGTCCAGCAGTTTCAAACATTCCACCAAGATTTGATTTGTTATGCAATAAAAAACAGGCACATCCATCTCATTAAATTTTTTACTTATATTTTAATTTAATACTTACCACGCAACTACTTGAATATATTCGAGCGAATTAAGACGGTCAGAATCCACTTTTATTTTTGAAACTATAATAAATACAATTTTATAATTTTTTGTGCAATTTTTAATTTTAGATTTTTGTATGTTTCAAAACGAATTCTAAAACTATATATTTTCATATGTATATGTA
>NW_017178885.1:0-651 GCF_001652005.2 Ceratina calcarata
CGTATGTCGCGCTCGTAACGAGAGCATAGGATTAAAGAAATGTTGCATGCAAAAATGAACGAACAAATTGGTTAAATATTGTTTGGTGCAACAGCACCGAACTTAAGAATAATTAGACTTTGCCTTTTTCCCCTTTTTTTTTTCTTGAAGCTTGTGAGGCGGAATAAACTAATTCTAAATTAGTTACTACTTAAACTTATTCCTAATCTAAGGTATACAATGAAAAACTTTAATCACTACCAAATTAAAAGGGTGTATTCCCTTGTATTACGCAACAGTGCGAACTTGTTCAAAATGGAGAACCACTAGAAATTGGCCACGTGGCCTCTCAAACAGAACTTCGATTCTTCTATCCAATAAATTAGAGTCCTCGACCAGTAGGCATTAGTAAACGATCTCAGCTATAAGAAAACCACTCGCGAACTATCTCCGAAGAGAACTATCCCACTTTAAATGCTCAGTTTCGTACTGCGAGTTTAGAACACCGATTGCCGACTTGCTACACTTCTCGACGAACTAGAGAGGCACAGCTCCTCATAAGAAGCGAGGAAGTTTTTTTTGTCTAAACATGTTATTGGCTGCATGGTGTGGTTGTGATAGGCCTAACAATTCACTAGCGAGCTACAGTGACTCACGAAAGTATTTGAACAC
>NW_017178886.1:0-650 GCF_001652005.2 Ceratina calcarata
GTTTCAATAGATTTTGCTCAATTTTTGAAAAATGAAAATATTTTAAACTACACAAAACTCACTTGAACATTTAAAAATACAAAGAAAGATATATGTGAATATAACCACTACTACTACTACTACTACTACCACTATTAAAAATAAAAATAATATTACTGTAACTCTTGTAAAGTTTAAACATAACTATACGTATACATTATATTTAGACAACTGAATGTTTTCTTAATTAGAAATATCTATTTTAACAGTAACGATATTCTACTGATTAAAAAAACGATATATAATTAAAAGATTTGTAAGAGAAAAGAAATTTTTTGAAGAATTTTTACTAAAAAAACATTCAAAATTTATTTGTTTTAAAATTATACTGTAAATATTATTACACGATTCATTGTTATCTTAATAAATACATTATTTCTTAGTGTTGAATCTGTTTTATATAATACAATTTTTCATAAAACTTATTCGTAACATACAGTATGTATAGATATGCGTATTTTGTGTATTTTTATGTTTATAGTATTCTTATATGTATGTTACGTATCTATATTGACAATTACGTACATATGTTTTTTTCAAACAATCTTTTGGGTAACGTTTTTCGTTCTTGTTTTTGAACCAGAATTAAAGCACTCTTTGATTTTTCAGAA
>NW_017178887.1:0-650 GCF_001652005.2 Ceratina calcarata
TTTACGGGGCGCACCGGTGGTTCCAGCTGAAAGTTAACTTCGATACATACTCTATCGCCGGGCAGGGAAACTTTCAACTCCTCAACGGGGCGACCAGTTTCACTCTTCCGCGCCGATAATTTTGTGTACCTCTTGCGACAATATAAAAGGTAAAGTTCGTCCTCCTTTTATCGTTCGTACAATCCCACGTCGCGTACCGAAAGTTCCACTCTCTGGGGACCGGTAGGAAACGGGAGAGATTGTATTTTAGGAGGAAAAAACTTGCGTGCAACAAAGTTGGATTAAACGGTGCACAGAAGAATTGTTCGATGTTAAACTTAGGTAAAGTCGTACCATTTCGGGTTCTAATTAAAACGCGTCGCCTTTGACGAGCGCTTTTCCGAAACGATTTCCTATTAACACGGATCCTGGAGTTAGTTTTTGCGACGTTTTTCTTGTACGATTCTTTGAGACACTCGGGTAACACTGCCCGGTCGTTCTTTCTTCGCTTATCTGTTTCCGTACGCGGGGATGAGAGAGAGAAACGGACAGTTGCGCAACGGACTCTATATTTTCTTATTTGCCGTCTGTTTTATAGCAACTTAAGGATGTATTGGCTATACAGTCAATCCCAAAAGTTTATGTACCTTAGAAAAACGCATTTCCTATTA
>NW_017178888.1:0-650 GCF_001652005.2 Ceratina calcarata
ATCAGAAAAATGATAAAATTATGATTTTGACATAAAAGATCAAAAGTGAAATGCCTATTATAAATTCCAATTTAGATCCATTTTCTACATTAAAATTACAAATATTTTGCATAAAGATCCGCAGTCTACTGATTAGGAAGGAGGATAATGATATGCATTTATAATATTTTACTTTATTTAGCGTAAAGTTTAGTAAAACTATTTTATTTTATTTATGTTCAAATTTTACCGAAAGCCGAATGAGCGTCAAAAGGAATTCTATATAAATCCCATGCGTATTATACATACATAAATATTGTATTTTGATTCTTCTCTTCTAATATTTATCTTTCAGGTAGGACAATCAAAGCAAACTTATTCCTGCTTTCAAAATCAATATTTATGTTTGTATTTATACATATGTAAACGTTAACAGATCGCTATCTCAACTGTGTTATCTTCCCTGTCAATTTTTCAAACGTCACGAGAGATCGGGGTGATTCTTGTATCAGTTGAGGCTTACAGAAAATGATTCATCTCTTGTTCAAAAATACATTTTTTTTTTTAACAAACGTCAACCAAGCGTAAAACTTGTTACGTAAACCAAAAAAATTAGTGTTCTAAAATAATGCAATGAAATAGTAGAAAGCATAAAAAAAATGATTGAAACC
>NW_017178889.1:0-650 GCF_001652005.2 Ceratina calcarata
TCCTTAAAGATAAGCTTTCTATAAATCCTCATATCAGTTATGAACTGATAATATTAATACGTCGTTTGCATGCTGGCATTAATGGTTTGAATGAAGCTTAAGAAGGAAACGAGCTTCCTTTATGATTTTTATACTGATTTCTCAGGTTAAATATTTTTGAAATTCTGCAAGACGCCATAGACATGTAAAATAAGTGAAGTCGTAGGCCAGGCAGAAGGTCGGTTATTGATTGGCTGCCTGTTGCTTTTACACTGCCAGGACGGTTATACACCCCTGTCTACTTCGTCCCCCTTGGCGTACGCGTTTCCGTCGTCGTAAGTCTACTAATAGACATCCTATTCCGCTTCCAGACTATTTGGACAGCTAGACTGTTCCCGTTCGATTTTTCAGCCTTCCAGGGAATAGCCAAGTTTACTCATGGCTCTCGATTCGCTTGTTTGTATTTAACTGATTGTTCCCCGGACGCGATAAACGCGGCTTCCGTTTACTCTCGTTCCTTATGGGGTAAATACAATCATGGGAGTCGTATTTCTCATGTGGACGTATTATGTAATCCAAATCGATAGGGAATTTTTTCTTTTTTATTATTTTTTATTATTCTATATTATTTCTTCTTTTTTCTTTCTTAAATCAATCATCTATGTCTTAAA
>NW_017178890.1:0-650 GCF_001652005.2 Ceratina calcarata
TTCAATCTATTTTTCGTTCTCTTTAGATTGATATAATTCAGATAATCGACGTTTTATTGTATTCGATACCAGTAAAATTAGTATTTCAATGCAAAAAGCGGAAGTTTATAGTACATGTCGAAGCTAGGTAGTAATAAAACAGGAAATTTCAAAATAATTCCCCGTTACTTCTATGGCCCTTTGTACCTTTTCATCCTGTGTGCTGGTTTTCGCAAAACTTGCGGATAAACATTCAACCCTCTGTAACGTTGTTTCCACGAATTAAAACTGATCTGCGCGTCGGTGAGCTTTCTCGTTGAAGGCACGTCGCTCGAAAATCGTGCCCTCTCGCCTTTGCAAGCTCATAACTCGTCGTATGTATGTACATATATACCTATTCATTTTTGTACATGCATACATTGTTGTGCCAACTGACTTTCCAGACAGTACTTACTCTATACATATGTACTGTATGCGGTCACCGGGGGTAGAGGACCTCCCTCAGCTTCTATTCGTGGAATAACGAAGAGAAAATAAAGTCGAAAATGACTGAGGAGGTAACCAACAGGGAAATTAGGTATTATAAAACGTTTAAGGTTCAGTACTATACGAAAATCACAGAACTAGTGAAAATAAATTTTTTAGTAGTTGTTTTATGATTAGATCGATTC
>NW_017178891.1:0-650 GCF_001652005.2 Ceratina calcarata
GGACCAGGGCAGGGCTGCTAGCAAATCGGATCCCATACCCCCTCCACCAGCAACTTGGCTCGATTCCTCTCTCGCGATGTCATAGTGGAGACAGCGTGACGTTCCTCTCTGCTGGGCATCGCGAGAGGGGAACTGGGATCTCAGAATTTATCCCGCTCGTCTCGCTTCCCCTCTTTTTCTCCCGTTTTTTCTTTCCCCACTACTATTCTTCTCATGCGCCTTCGCGAAGCGAACCTATCAAGTACCAGTCCCCACCATGGTCGCGTCGTCCCCACTTTCCGGCTAAGAGATAAAATCTGAGATCCCTGGAGGGGAATCGAGTCAATTCGCTGGTGGAAGGGGTATGATTTTCTGACAGCCCTTTTATTAACCAGTGATGGGATCGTGGAATTTTTGGGGCGTGCACAATAGAATTTACTAGTAGCAGTCTAGTACCATAGATATGTTTTCAATTTAAAGGATTCATTAGACCCTAAGTGTGAAGATGGGCTTGAAATTTAAGAAATCTCGTTACATTTATATGTTTCTCGATTCATAGCCACTCAATCCACACAAATTGGTGAACAGACACACATGCAAATGTCTTTTAGTAGTAGTGGATAAACAGGAAAATGATTGAGTTTCAAAGTGCGTTTATATTAATGGCACTC
>NW_017178892.1:0-650 GCF_001652005.2 Ceratina calcarata
CGTCCCATATCATAACTGAAAGTATCGCGTAAGAATTAATTTACTCTCTTCTCGTATCAAAGTAGAAAATACGGGTAACTTACTCTTATTCGTTGGGTACATGGGTTTCACTCCACTGCCAACTAATGCTAAATAGTTACACCTAAATAGCATTTCTACATAACCGAGGCCACCATCACTAAAATGACGTGCTTTTTCCTTCAGAGGGTCACAGTTATATACTCTGAAGCCGTTCTCCATGCCACAAGCGAAACATCCTACAAGTAAAAAAAGATCACACGAATAATAAAGATATTGTTATCTATACTTTTTCTCCTCGGCTTCACACTATTTCAGGTCAGCGTATTCTCTATTCAAGATATGAATACACAGAAACTCAAGGAGATAAACTAGCACAACCATACGATTATCGTCGAAGTGTTCATAATGTATTATCACACGATATAAATAAAACATATTAAAGGAAAAAATGCGTTGGAAAAATAACTATTAACCAGCAATTTTTTTTCTTAACCAGGTTACGTAGAAAGTAAATCCACAGGTGATTTAATTGGTAATAGCACGTTGCTACGTGATAATTCGAAAAATGAGGAAAAAAAGTGTGGATCATTAAGAAGAGAGGGATTAAGGTTTATAAATAAATTTGTGAA
>NW_017178893.1:0-1480 GCF_001652005.2 Ceratina calcarata
ATAATCGAGTGACAAAAACTTTCCAATCAAGGTGTTCTATAGTCGTTGACATTAACGTAAAGCGAGGTCAAGCGCAGCGTGGATCGTGGATCGCGTGGATCAGCGATCAGCCCATTTTTGAACCAGAGGTTTTTGGTTAGAAAGACTTTCACATATTTTACTTTGAGAAAAAAGATGGCGAAATTCGATTTGACATCGCGCATAGGTCAATACTTGGATCGACATTTAGTTTTTCCACTTTTGGAGTTCTTATCTGCAAATCAGGTACAATAAAAGGAGAACATATCGCTGCTGCAAACAGTGTGGTTATAATGCACTTGTGCTTTGCAGATATACGATGAGGTTGAATTACTTCAAGCTAAGCTCAATATTCTTAGCAAAACAAATATGATAGATTATGCAATTGACATTCGACAACTACTTTATCCAAACTTAGAGGTGCCAGAGGTATGAATGTAATAAACAATATTTTGTACGTAAATGACAACACCGACTGCGAATTTAAAAATTGTAGGAATTAAAAGCTCGACGAGCAGAAGTATTACAAGAACTTGGTACCTTACAAAATAATGTATCTGTTGTTGTGGCACTTATGAATAATGAAGATGTTATGAAGAAGATGGAGAATGTACGAGATTCAAAATCATTGAACAATTGTTTAACAGAAATAACCGAGGTAAGTATATACAATAAAACATTTGATGTTACATATTTACACTACAGAAGTATAACGACACGTTAATTGAACAAGATTTAAATTGTTAAATTGAAATAATTGTGATTTATTATTATAGTTTAAAGTAGAGATGATGGATAACTTTGTGAAATTAGCAAAGTATCGTTATGAATGTGGCAATTATTCTATTTCTACATCATATTTGTACTTTTACATGCTTATAATGCCACCAACTGATAAGGTATCAAAATTACAATAAATTTAATACTTGTAAAATGATTCATAAAATTATCATATCAGATCTATAGTAATCAATTATATACTTTTAGAATTATTTAAATGTACTTTGGGGTAAATTGGCATCAGAGATCTTAATACAAAACTGGGATACTGCATTGGAAGATGTGAACAAGTTAAGAGAATACATTGATAGCAATGTCATAGGAAATTCTCTTCAAGTATTACAACAAAGGACGTGGCTCATTCACTGGAGCTTATTCGTGTTCTTCAATCATATGAAAGGCAGAGATTTAATCATAGAAATGTTCCTTTATAGACCCCAGTATGTCAATACTTTTACAAGTACTATTAAACAATATACTACATATAATAACAATTGAAAATTATGTAATTTTTTCTTTAGTTATTTAAACGCTATTCAAACGATGTGTCCTCATATATTGAGATATTTAGCTACTGCTGTCGTCGTTAATCGTTCTAGGCGATCTATATTGAAAGATTTGGTCAAAGTAATACAACAGGTTGGTTACATATATTCAGGATTTCGCATTGTAACATTATTAT